>NC_136511.1:19896493-19903993 GCF_053919585.1 Euprymna scolopes | reverse complement strand
ATGGATTTTTGCGAGATCGGTATCGTTTTGTAGCTCGAACCTTCGGACGACAAATATCGAAAAATTGGCCAAACTCATAAATTCCTTCACTCTCAACTGGGCACTTTTCTACAGGGAGGGGTCGTTTTTTTTTTTGTCGATATTTTCAAAGGTCACCCCCTATTTTCGATTGTCCAGCTTTAATTTAAACTACGCCACTTCCGGTTTGGCGATGGGCGTTACAGCTAGCGCAGCGCGTTTACTTTTTCACGTTCTTTTCCTCCTTCCCGGTATGGGTTCGAACCTGCTTGCCTTCTACAACTGTCTTTTTTTTTCTTTTACTTTTACTCAACCAACATCCTTACACACACCTCAACTTTATTTTCCTCTTTCCCGTTACGGGTTCGAGCCTGCCTGCCTACTACAATTTTTTTATTTTATTTTTTATTTTATTTTTATTTTATTTTTTTGTTTTTTATTATTTTTTTTGCTCAACACACACCTCAAATCACCCGGGCAACGCCTCGCACATAGGCTTGTCTATAATATAAATCTCATTCGTTTGTTAGTGTGTATGTTTGTATGTCTCGCTTAATCTTTGGCACAAACGACCAACGTTCAAAAAATTGGTATCGTTTGAAAGTCCGTCCCTCGGCCGACAAATGCCTAAAACGTGTTTAACAATGTTAAATCTTTCATCGTCAACTGGGCCGTTTTTTTTACAAGCAGGAGTAACTTTTTACATCGACATTTTTGCAAAGTCATCATACACCTTGCAATGACGAAGCATAATTGGAACGGCTGCGACGTCGTATAACACGGTGGCTGGGGCGACTAAACCGTTCGCTTTTTTTAAAATTCTTTTTCCTCTTAGCGTTACAGGTTCGAACCTACCTGCCTGTTTATTACATTTTTGTTGTGCTAGCGCTGGTATTCGCTGCTATTTTCATTTTTTTTTTTTAGGGGGTTAGTATTTTTTTTCAGTTGTTTTAGGGCTTCGTTGCTCAGTGCCCTTGCCATAAAACATTTCCACACCCGGGCAACGCCGGGTACCGCCGCTAGTTAAAGATCTTCCTTATTTCGTGGGCTTTCCACGAGTACTGTCAGTGAATCAATAAGAAGATAAACTTTTAAGCCTCAGAATCTTTTTTAATGATTATATTCGTTATTAAATTGACAGAAAAGGGTTGATATGCCGTAGAATAAAACAATCAAAACAATATTTGAAGATATCGTTTTTATGCGGGAGTTGTTCAGCGCTCCCCAAAACGGGGTCATTTTCAATTGAAAAATAAAAAAAATTCCCTCCGTTAAAAAGGATCAGTCTTCCTTCGAGCGAGGACAGACATGACAATTTGAATTTCACAAAACATAACAAAATAGCAAAGGTTTTATTTCAGTTTTCACTAAAATCATCTCAATCAGCATAATACCACATTTACTCTAGACCTTCTCCTACTTAAAATATCCCCAAATTGGTTTGGAATTTTTATTTTTCAAAAATATAATTATATATACAGAAAATCATATTCTTTCAAAAATTAAATGTGGATGTGTTTTTTAATTTATTTCTTTTTTATCTGGAGGAAATCCAGCTTTTTATCACCAGGGAGGGGCAAAAATGTCCATTGTCTCAGTCGATGAAAGATTTCTGCCTCGCATCCTAACTAAGGACAAAACAGAGAATACACTTTGATCAATTTAATTGCAGAATATATAACGATATACATTTAAAGCAATGAAGAATTACAAACCCGTTTTCAAAGGAGGTGGTAATGCCAGGCAGAGTGTAGGACCGAACCGACGGTACTTCATCTCTTCAAAGGACTGGTTTGGTTAAGAAAACCTTCAAGCTGACTTGACTTAGAGGATCAATTTGACCTTCGAAACGATAATGTGAAAATAAGGGGCGGAGAGTGGGATTTGGGGAGACAACATTCTAGAGTAGTGGTCTTAAAAGTTTTCGAACGGGGGCCATATTGTTGACTTTTTAGAGCTACGCTGGTCCCCCTAAAAATGGTCGGGACATTAAGTAATCCAATTTACCAAATTTCCACAACTAATGATGACTACGAGATATTCCCTTTTATCGCTGTAGACTCATTAACCCTTTTTCTCGAGTGGCCTCCCGGCCTTGATAAGTGGTGACTCCTTTATAAAAAAAAAAAAACATTTTATACTGTTTCGCTTATTGGCTTTGCTTTTTAGTGAAACTGATTCTTTAAAACCTTATTCTTTTTAGCATTTTCTGAACACATAGAAATATCACTATTTTCGCAAATTTCCATAAAAAAAAAAATCCTGAATATTTCTACGTTTTACATAAGAGCTCCACGCTCGGATTAAAGACTTTGGCAGGCCAGGTCTGCATTGTGGGCCTTAGTTTGGAGACCCCTGTCCTAGAGAAAGAACCCTCTGGCCTGCAATAGTAATGCTTGAATATTCCTCGGTAGAGACGCCTCAAGCGATAAGCCATAATCTTCCCCTTTTTCAAATAGAGAAGGCAATGCCTTTGAGCGTGGACCTCCTAGAACTGCACAGGAACAAACTCATATTTCAGTCAATAGAGAAATAGTCATTTCAACAATGTTCTAGAATAATGGCTTTGATATCGTAGATAAACTTGATTCTTAAGTCAATTTTCATCCGAAGTCATGGATACTGGCTCCGCAAGCAGTCCTACAAACCTTTAACTATTTGATTTAGATGGTCTTTTCCCTCTTTGGCTGAGCCAGGGTTCAGTGCATTTCTAGGTGGTGCATCTTCCCAGAATTTATCTTGTTCCATTAAGAAATGATTTAGTTTAATTTCTAATCGCCTGAAGCCCCCTGTCGACGAGTTGTTTAAGCAATTTTGTAAGCCAAACTAACCTGCCTGTTGGGCGTTGATATTGTGAAAACGTTGATCGAAAACTGATGCTTACCTTTTGAGAATGAAGACTCGCGCAGTTTCAACGTTTCCGCTTCGTTGTAGTCGCCGTCGCCGTAAGATCGGAGAGGGGAGCGGGCGTACGTGTGGTGTTGGATCAGGCCCTCCATGCTTTCCCTGTAAAACAGTTGTTCACTGTAGAAAGCAAGCTCGAGTTAAGAATCGGGAATAAAGAGGATCAGTTGGGAGAGAAGGGCAGTTATACAATCACATAACTAAGATTGGCGCGTGAAATAGTGCAGCTATAAAGAAAACAGCAGGAAAACATTAAGAAATACTTGTTATTCAAAAATATAAGCATACGCCGAAATTCGCAGAAAATAATTGAGTATATTTTTTTTTTGTTATTTAAGAAATTTAAATACTATTCGAAGTCCGCCATTTTTAGCCATCATCAAATATATCATCTCAGTTATTGTAACTGACTCAATGATTGTCTCCCCTTAGCGTTCTTTCCAAATACAAAATTTAATTTAATTTTTTTATTCAAATTAGACTCGATTAATTTCCATAAACTTCCGAGTACGCTAATATTGTTTTCAATAAGTATTTCATAAAGTTTTCCATGGTGTTTTAATTATAACGGCCATATTTCAGTGACGCGCTTACATACATAAACATCCTCGTAATCATTGCATTTATATACGAACAATTAGAATAGAGAATTTCGTTTTCAAAATCATATTATTTTGTTTTTGTTGCCGGAGATAATTATTCAGTTCATCAATTATACATCCAAATACAAACTAAAGATTATTTAATATGAAGTAAAAAAAATAATTGTTTAATACACACGAAACCACATACGCGCGCGCACACACACACACGCACACACACACACACACACACACACACACACACACATATATAATATAAATAATATATATATATATATATTAATTTATATATATATATGATGATGATGATGATTGCAACGTCTTGTCAGACGAGTGCCACTCCCTCAGACACTTAAAGTCAATGAGCCAAAAAATGACTTTCTTTTAGTCCTACTGGTGAATTCACACGCTCAAGCAGACATGACACTGAAGACGGTCATTGAGATCAATTATTACATGCTTCCAGCATTTCAAGCCTCCATGCATCACAACTTTTCCATCGCCACAGGACCACTTTTATAGACAAATGCCTGAGGGAGTATCTATACACAGATGATGTTACAGAGTCTTAGCTTTGTACGACAGCAAAGTCTCTCTCTCAGTTCAGAATGTTGAGATCCAGCAACAAGCAAGAGCAAGATAGCCAGCAACAAGTTAAACTGCAGACCATCTTAATGCGGGTACTGGTCTCCCACTTTCTGTTTTTTTTAAATCAGAGATTTGCTGCTCCTAGAAAGGTTGCCTTCACCATGGCTTACGGGAGCCCTCTCCATCCCAACACACGCATACAGTTACACAAACACACACGGTGCTAGTAGGCCGTTGACCCCGAAAAAGGGTTCATTCGCCCTATATATATATATATATATATATATATATATATATATATACATGTATATTATTGGAAGGTTTTTAACCTTTAAAATTATACAAAAAAAAAACTCACTTAATCTTTACATTTTTACCGTTCATTAGAAAATTATTAAGGCAGTAAGTAATTTTAATCACCTGCAATCGATGCATCAACTTGCTCTAACGAATTCACTATAGTATTAATGTTAAGTTAAGGGATCATCAGTTATTTACCATGAAACACTGTTTATATTATTATTGTTCATATATATTATATTATGTTCTATATAAATATATATATTATATATTATATATATATATTATGTATTATATATATTATATATATATATACATATTATATATATATCATATATATACATATTATATATTATATATATATTATGTATTATATATATTATATATTATATTTATACACATTATATATTATATATTATATATATTTATATGCATATATACATATCATATATTATATATTATATACATATTATTTATACATATATATACATATATATATATACTTGGTGTAATAGACAATGTCTAAACGAGCAAAGTCTTAGTAAAATGTATTAAAGTTGCTGTGCACAGAGCATTGTAGTTATTATAAGCTCAATAGGTGTAATTACCTAGAGCTATATAAAAAAGGGGGTAAAAGATTAATATTTGTGAAATATTATATGCATATAAATATGAGTTTGTTATGTTTATGAAAACCTATATATATATATATGGTGCTAGTGCACTTTCTGATCCGGGCTATTTTTTAAATCGTATATGTAAGCTTAATTATAGTTTTATGATATGTTTTTTTTTATTCAATTGTAAGGTTAAAGTATGGAATAGTTACAAAACACCATCCCCTCCCTATGTTAAGAACGGCTTTTTAAATAATAACGTTATTATTTCAGCACGGATCAATAAGTGCACTAGTACCATACACACACACACACACACACACATATATATATATATTTATTTATTTATATATATATATGTACATATATATATATATAAATATATAATATGTATATATTATATTTATATACATAATTTGTTATTATTGTTTTTGAAGTTATGATCATTATTATTTGTGTGTTTTTTCTTGTCACTATCAATTTCTTATCACTGTTAATTAATTTCATTTTTTGTTATTGGTACCATTATTTTCCTTCTAATTATTATGTATTATCATTATAATTGTAATTATTGTTATTAGTAGTATGCATAATTATTATTATTATTATTATTATTTATAATAATAAATAATAATAAATAATAATAATAATAATAATAATAAAAATAATAATAATTATTATTATTATTATTATTATAATGTATTTTATTATTATAATAATTAGTCATCATTTTTCGGCACTTCTGCATTGCACGGACACCACCATTTTTTGGTGCGTTTTACTAAACTGTTAACAGGTGGCGCTTCTCGGGCAAAAAACTGAAGATATATTTTTGTTACAGTAGCAATTTTACTTTAATTAAAAAATGTTTCGGGGGGAAAAAATGTCTAATTTTGTTTAATTTAAAAAATGTTTCATTTTGATTATTAAATTGTCTGGAAAAAATTTACTTTAATCCAAAAAAATGTTTCGGCAAAAAAAAAAAAAAAAAAAAAAAAATCCGATGTTGCTTTAATTCAAACATTTTTTTTAATAAAATTATATTTCCGTACGAAGACTTTTCAATAATTGTTTTTCAATTAAATTACATTTTTATACAATAAATGTTTTGGTTTTCAAATGTTTTTGTGAGAGGAAAGAAAATATTTTTTTATTAATTTGCTGTTATTTGACGAATAAGAAATTGGAGTTGTTGTCCTTAACAATGGCACCGTCCGGGTAATGCAGAAGTTCTCATTATTCTTACGTCCTTATTAGTTTCCTAATAAATAAAAAACATCAAAACGTACCTTTCAAAATCAGAAAGCCGGCTTGAATCTCTAAACCCTTTTGCGAATGGATTGCTATCAATTTTTAACTTCGTGATCTGAAAATAAATTGGAGATAAAAAAAATAAGAAAAACGAATAAAATAATTCAAACACGGTAGTGTTTGAATATATGGTTAAGTGGCAGGTTTAGTTCCTTAGAACTTCTTTAAAGCTTCACCGCTCACATATTTTTCGACTAAATTTCAAACAATTATCATATAGAAATTAGTTTTCAGAAAGTTTTATAAAAATCCAAGGCGTCATTTTTTTTTAACAAACATAAGCATGTCAATTTTAGCCATTTTAATCAGAAAGGCACTCATAGGGTAACCGGAGTTTCCCCGGAAAATACGTTCCGTTATGTTTTTACTCATATCATTTTTGATGTTTGTGCAAAATTTTTAAAAATTCCAAGGGGTATTTATTGAGAAAAATGCGAACGGACGAACGGACGAACGGACAAAGATGAATTTACAGGTCGACTCTCCTTTTGTCGCGGGGTAGGGGGGTTCAAAACTAAAAACGTAAAACTATAAACATTAACTATACTTAAAATTAACTGTACATTGTAGAGGCGTTATCGACTGCGTCAGTTTTACCGTCTTAAATTAAGACATCAATTTAGTACAGTTCTGAAAACAGGGCCCACAGCTCTACAGATAAAAGAGGTAAGCACCAAGGCATCAACTAGTGTCTCACTCGAACAATAAAAAAAAAGACAACGAAAGTTTGCTGCGAAGAATTCATTCTTCCTTTTTTTACGACGATAATAGGAAGCAAATCCCTCATCCATTTAAACATGTCGTTCCAGTTTACGGCTTCTCTTTTCGAAGCCAAGTCGTCAATGGGAGAAGAAACTGGTCTTATGTTTGCATAGTAACGCAAGGAAATAAAACACGTGCTTCTTTTTTGCGTCGTTACTTTTTTGGTTTATTATTTTATTTTTATATTATTTTGTGTGTTTAGTTTTTTTTTTATTATATTATTTGTTGGTGTTGTTTACGATAAGACTAGCGAAATAAAAGATTGCGAAATCAGAAAATACATTCTTCTAATGGGAAAATGGGAAGAAGTAACTGGAGTTTTTCTCGTTGTCTGAAGAAAGATAACGAGTAAAAGACTGGTCGGAAACTGAGAGGATGATTTAATGGGAATATTTCTG
>NC_136511.1:19876493-19893993 GCF_053919585.1 Euprymna scolopes | reverse complement strand
CTCACCGAAAATAAAACCATTCCAGACGATCTGCAAGTCTCAGCATAAATCCACGTTTGTATCAAACGAGGATAGAAAAGGAGTCAAAGAGGAAGGAGTCCGAGTCGAGTGATGGCGGCGCTCAAAAATCCAGAAAGTAAAAAATTCTGCCGAAATGTCGTCTTATTGCTCGTTCCCTGTTATGTTCCAACATCACAGTTCTCATTCTAATTGAGAAAAAAGAAGCAATGATTCCTTTACCTTTCCTGCTTTACCTTATACTAGTAAGGATACCCGGAGTTGCCCGGTGTCACTGATAAGAAAAAAGATGATATTGTGGCTTGCTTTAAATAATAATCTTTAATAATAATAAATATGCTTTAAATAAAAGCGAATATTTCATTATTTAAAATTATTGCAATTTTTTAAAACAATAAAAAAAGTTTTTTTTTTATTTTTTTGTTTAATTGTAATTTTTTGTAACAATCATTCTTTTTTTTAAACAATAATAATAATATTAGAGATGTACCCGGCGTTGCCCGGTATTAAACCTATCATTAAATTTCTTTAAAAAAAATAAAGTAAAAAAGAAAACGGAAAGAAAAAGTCATGTGCATTTTTTCTAAACAGTTAATTTATTGTAAGTAAAAGAAAATATTGGAGCTGAGATCGAAACTAAAAGATAGAGAGAGTGAGTCACGTCCGTTAACCATTAGACCAGCTTAACCCGTTCTTTAAAATGTGTTTCCAAACCTCGTGAAGCCATAGAGAAATATAAAATTCAGATGTCCCCACGCATTCATTTATAAAATTGACCCCTTAGCAACCCTTGTTTCTGGCTGAAAACCGCTTAAATTTTTTTCACATGTCTGAATACACTATATTCCAAATTTCAAGTATGTAGATAAAAATTCGTTAGGTATATAGGTTGAGAAGTGTTCTCTCTCACACAAACACACGATCTCACTTTTATCGATGCATAGATTTTTTTATTTTTTGTAATATTTCGAGATGAGCTTTCACGATTTGTGTATTCATTCTCCCCATCTCTACGGTGGTTGTTGTGTCACCACGTTTCGACCAATTTATACTCTGGCCTTCTTAAAGAAATTCCGGAACCGGGGCGCAGTGTATAGAGATATACAGTCTCTACGGTTCAAGATGAGCATTGTATGAGGATAGGGGTTTCAATCCTATTCAAGCAGGCCAGAGAATAAGTCGGTCAAATAGCATGCATGTATTCATATATATATATATATATATATATATATGTACATACATATATATATATACATATATGTATGTGTGTGTATGTCTGTGTATATATATATTCATAAATATATATTAATTTATATATATATATTCATATGTGTATATATATGCATATATGTATGTATATATATATATATGTATATTCATATATATATATATATTCATCTCTCTCTATATATATTCATAAATATATATTAATATATATATATATTCATATGTGTATATATATTCATATATATATATTCATATCTGTATATATATATTCATATATATATATGTATATATTCATATCTATATCTATATATCCATATATATATATTCATATATATATTCATATTTTTATATTCATACGCATATATATATTGATATATATATGAATATATATTCATATATATATTCATATATATATATATATATTCATATATATATTCATATATATATGTCCATATATATATCTTCATATATATATTCATATATATATTCATATATATATGTCCATATATATATATTCATATATATATTCATATATATATTCATATATATATTCATATATATATATATATTCATATATACATATTCATATATATTCATATATACATATATATATATATTCATATATACATATATATGTGTATATATATAAACATATATATTCATGTATATATGCATATGCATATACATATATATTCATATATATATACATATGCATATACATACATACATATATACATATATATGCATACATATATATACATATATATACATACATATATATACACACATATTCATATACATACATATATATATACATACATATATATACATACACACATATATGTATACATGCACATACACATACATATATACACACATATATACACATGTACACGCACATACATACACACACACGCACATATATATATATATATATATATATATATATATATATATATATTACTCTATGATATATTCACTTACGCAGATTTCTGTACTTATTATAAAGCCATTTTTTTATTGATTAATAACTTGTACCTAATATATAGCAGTAATTTCAACAGTGTTTAAAATATGACTTGGATGCCATTAGGTGGAATCGAAATATAAACATATAGCTCTGCAGCGTTGTTTTTTTATGTTACTTACGAAAACAATCTTCAAAGCAGATTTACTTACCAGTTGATTTTGGTACGCTGTCACCGCAATGAATACTGTTTCTGGAAAGATGAATGTTCGAAACTCCTCAGCATCCAAATTCGTAATCGATGTGGCTTCATTGAGATTGTCGCGTTTCTTGACGATGTGAATTCGTGGCTGGTATTTGTGCATGCTGTTTAAAATAATCTGTAAACGGAGAAGCATAAAAATAAGGGTAAATGTAGGAAACAACGGAGGGGAGGATAGATAGAAACGAACAAACTGAGGATGAGGTGTAAATAAATGAAAACAATGTGACTGATGAGATGATACAGTATGATGCAAGAATTTAGACACCACCATCGGAAAGTGGGATTGATCAGTCAGCGCCCCGAGGAGGAGCATTCTAACCCGCAGAAAGTACCGCGGCAATGTCGCCGGTATTCTTCTGTGAGGGCGCTCAAGGCGATTAGCAATAAACTAACTCCTCAAATAGAACGGCACAGAACTAAACTATCACTACAAAATCAACGGGGATCGGTAAACATACATCTAGGAAACCAATCGATACAACCATTTTATGCATATATATATATATATATATATATATATATATATATATATATATATATATATATATATATTGAGCATATAATTGATTTTTTTTATTTGTTAGCGATACTTATTGAATGTATTCAATTATTTATATAGAAGCGCATTTTTACCTAAATGCGAGTTGGGTATAATTTTCCCTTTAACCAGTTTTTCACCCAAAAATGGGGAGCGACATATGCATTATTTTTAAAATATAATTATCCATTGACACGTGTTTCGTTGTCTACGACTCATCAGCGTGGCTGAATTTAGCGACATTCGAAATCGGAACCCTGTGATAAGAAGCCTAAGCCTCTTCCATTGAGCTATCTCGCAGGACTACTATTTTATTCCATTTTTACGTAGATGACATTTGTTTGTTTTTGTTAGCGATACTTATTGAATGAATTCAATTATTTATATGGAGCGCATTTTTACCCAAATGCGAGTTGGGAATAATTTTCCATTTCACTAGTTTGATACCCCTAAATGGGGTGCGGCATATGTATCATTTTTAAAATATGTGTTGTTTGTCATTGGATGAAAGGATGCGAAGATGAAGATGCTGGAAGGATGTAAAACGGAGCAGGAAGGCAAGAATGTACACGGATGTCAAGGAGTTAAACGTCGTCTAATACGTGCTGAGACGAGGATGAAGATAGGATACTTAAAGGAAATCGAGCCCAGCTGGTGGGTTCGACCCGGCAGGGAAACGTGTCGGAATGGGGGCCGGGCAAACAGCTAATTCTTGTTTCGCTCTAAAGGCGTGGTATAAAAAAAATAAAAACGGCATTGCCGATCCCCTAGGGCCCGAGAGTCATACATCACCAGTAATATCCTCAGACGGCATTTCTGTAAGAGGAATACGAAAAGGGGCGCGTTTTATCTTCTACCAAAGATTTGGACCGATTCTGATATATGCTTTCTAATATTGTGAAAAAAGGAGAAAGTGTGTGTGCGTGTTGGGGGGGTGGGGTAAAAACTACGCTGATTTCTATTTGATGAGATGGCGGGGGATAGAGTTAAAGAGTAGAGATTTCATTAAAGTACTAAATGCCCCAGACTAGATCAAAGAACAGTAACATGGTCTATAAAACATATTAAAAAAAGAAAGAACCAAAAGAGAGGGAAGGGGTGAGTGAGATGCTGAATAAACAGGTGACAGAGTCTAAGGTGATTGTGCAACTCGGTTCGACCGGCAGTAATTGCAGTGCTCTATAATTTTTTTTTTTTTTTTTTTTACAAAGTGATCACCACTTATCAAGGCCCGGAAACCCCTCAGGGATAAGGATTATTGCAAGTACATTACGTTAGTGTGGAGATTTGATGAAGTGTTTACTTAAGGGGGCGGTTCATTAGGAATTTGTTAACATTGGACTTGAAGACATTCAAGTTGTAGTCCGGTGGGAAGCAGGCAGACGGAACAGAGTTCCACAGGCGTGCAGTTATGCAAAATTGTGAAGCACTAGTGTCTGCTGGTAAAAACAATAAATATTTTTTTTAAATATTACATACACACACTCAAACACACACACACAGACACACATATATATATATATATATATATATATATATATATATATATATATATATATATATATTTTAAAATATAATTATAATGGAGAATGCAAAATCGTGAAGCACTAGTGTCTGTTGGTAAAATTTTTTTTTTTTTAAATATTACATACACACACACACACACATATATATATATACATTATTTTTAAAATATAATTATCCACTGACACGTGTTTCGTCATCTACGACTCATCAGAGTGGCTGAATCTAGCGAGACTCGAAATCGGGACCCCATGATAAGAAGCCTAAACCTCTACCAGACGACGAAACACGTGTCAGTGGATAATTATATTTTAAAAATAATATATATGCCGCTCCCCTTTAAGGGGGTACCAGATTGGTCAATGGGAAAATTATTCCCAACAAGCATTTAGGTAAAAATGCACTTTCGTATAAATACTTGAATTCATTCAAGAAAGTAGCGCTAACAAAACAAATAAGTATAAACATCTATATATATATATATATATATATATATATATATATATATATATATATATATATATATATATATATATGCGCGTAATTCTTTCATCTCTCTCTGGTACACCCTGCTGTTCTGTTTCCGTTCTCCGATGCAAACAAACTCATCTATCATTTTAATGTCGTGGAGCAAAATCCGCTTATCGTTTAGTAATCGCTAATTTAGTTCGTCTTACAAATGATAGTGAAGTGTCGATCTCCTGCCTGTCCTGTTGGGCTTCACTACTGCTTATCGGGTGGGTCTCGTAATATATATAAACACAGAAACACAGAGCAGTCTTTTGGCTTGCATTAATATAGGAAACTATATTATAAGTAAGCTACCTGGAATGTCAAGGTCAGGCTAAAATGCATAGAATTTGTACTATCTTTTTCATATATCCACGTGGTGTTTAGTTTAGCTAGCTAAACAATTATACTGATTTTTTTGCCCAGTCTGATAATTAAAGTTTTCGTTAGGCAATGGCCGTGCTTCTCTTAGACAAACGCCTTTTCTATTGTTTTGTTTTCTATACGGCAACGCGTTTTTTAGCTTTGTGAATATGCTGAATTAGTAGTTTTGATTGTCTTAGCACATGTATGCATAGAGTACTATTTCTATTCACAATCTAGACGCTAAAAACTTGAATTAATAAACCGTGAAGAATAGAATATACGATAATTTGACAAATATATTTGACCTGTGAAAACACTGCCAAACTCCTCCGCCAATTTCTGGTGTAAACACTTGAAATTTTAGATGTAGGTTACATGGACGTGATTCAATTTTTTTTATATATACATATGCACATTAAGTTATAAACAGTACATAGGACCCGAGCGATGTCGGGCTGCATATATATATATATATATATATATATATATATATATATACACACACACACACAGGGTGCCCACAAAGTCTGGCTACATAATCTACAGGATGCTTCCACAAAGTCTGTCTACATAATGTAGCCAGACTTTGTGGACACACTATATATATATATATATATATATATATATATATATATATATATATATATACATATATACATATATATGCACACATGATAGAACTTGAATGCCTACAGGAGAGAACTTGAATGCCTACCAGACACTGTCTTCGAGTGTCTACGGACTCTCCATACAGAGGTTTGTATACAAAAGATAGGCGATATGAATAAACAAGAAGTAAAACGTAATTGTTAATTAGAAAGAGATAGATAGATAGATAGATAGATAGATAGATAGATAGATAGATAGAGAGCGAGAGATAAGGAGCTATGCTCGTTGAAATATACTAACGTGTCCATTTTTGTCCAAAAGATTGTTGGTCAGTTTTAACTTCTCGAATGACACTGTCTGTTTTTGTAGGTTGATTCCAGAATGGGGTCCGTCGGGGTGCATATACAATCGGGTGGGCAAGGGTGGATCGGCTTTACCAGCGACGAGCCACGATGATTTGTGATAGGCGTACCGGTACCTCTTGCTGTCGACGGGAACGATGTCCATCAAGACGAAATACCGAGTTTCTGGATCCGTGTTCCGGAAGGAGACGCGCAGTGTAGGAAACATGCGTCTACAAAGATAACAAACAAACAAACCAAGATAATAATAATAACAAATAAACAAGGATACTAAAGCTGACTTTATGCATACCCCTTTAATTATTTTTTTATAGAAATCGGCCCAAACAATGCATGAAGCCAATTGATAAAAAACACTGCTTCAAAGTTAATATCTAACCAATGATATCTGTTTCGTGAATAGATTTCGATTTAGAGACAAGCAATTATTCCTCCTTTGTCAGGAGCACTGCTTAATGACGTTTAATTTCTTTTAAAAATGAAGTTTAAAAAAAACATGGTAAGAAATTGAGATTTTTGCATGCAAATATTTTTTTCTAAACAGTTCACTTACTGTAAGTAAAAAAATTAATCGAGATCGAAACCGAAACTTAAAGACAGTGCATTTAAAAAAAAAAAAAGAAGATTTTTAAAAAGTGTTTTCAAACATACTTATTTCTAGTATAATGGATCCGTAATGTGAACCATTCACGCAATCGCATTCGTGAAACAGTTAACAAACAGTTAAAACTCCGACGACTCCCACGCACCAATTTTTTCAATTTTCACCTCTTAGAAGCCCGCCCCCCCCCCTCCGGATGAAAACTGATTCAGAAGTTTTTCATCTGCCTGAATACCCTATATACCAAATTGCAAATCTGTAGATAAAGAATTCGTTGAGTATATAGGTTGAGAAGTGCTCTCATACACACATTCTCACTTATGTAGATACTGTTTTGTTTTGTTTTTTCGTGTAACGTGTGAAAAAAGAGAGAAAGAAATAAGAAAATAAGGGAAAGGGATATGGGTAAGGAGAGAAGGAAAGAGAAACAGAAAAAAAGAGAGAATGAGAGAAAGAAAAATTAAAGACTGTATCCCAACTAAATATTATAGTAAGTCGGAATTGCTTGCCTATCTTTTATCACAATATCTTAATTAACTTCAAAATCCCACCACGAATTAACTTTATTGGACGTGATAATTACTCATCAGAGTCAATGTTCACCAGTATGCCAACTCCAGACGCCTCAACATTTTTCGATAAATCAACAACTTTTAAAAAGTATTTGACTATGCTGAACACGAATATCGCAGAGAAAATTAGCGCAGACAAATAGTTTCTGAGATATAAATGCATTTATTATGCATCGTAATTTCTAGTAGTGGTTCTTCTTTGATCTTGTTTAACGGAAAGATGCAAAAAAGATTCATCCCAATGAATCAACAAATCTCGGGTTGTCTTTTCAGCAATTGTATTTCGGATGTTTCCCCATTGAAAAACTGCCACGCTGGTCCTAGACTATCGCCATTTCTGATCTCATCTACTGAGAACCATGACGATCTGAAGATCATCTCTTCCCCTCTCTCGACTTTGACTGACTCTTGACTCTTGACTCTTGACGTATGCCTAATCGTTCGCTGTTTTTTTCCTCCTACTCGCCTATCATGCCCATTCCTCCCTCTGGACACAAACACGTGTACACACACAAAATCACAGAAAACTCTTCTTTATATAGTTTTTTTTAGGGATGAGTCGAAAGAAGAGAAGTAACCCCTTAATAAAACAAATAGAATTATTTTCTTCTTCTCTACAAAACCGTAAAAATAAAAAAATAAAAACTTTTATCGCGACGAAATCTACGCAATTTTTAGGGTAAAAAATGTTTTATATATATATATATATATATATATATATATATATATATATATATATATATATATATATATTGGATGTTATTTATCCGGGGCAACGCTGATCAAATATATGCTAAAATTGTTGCTGTTTGTATTTTGATTATTCGGATTACTGATTTCCTCTTCAGTATTATTCCTACAGCATTTCAGCCGATGTAACCTCCGATTTTATTCGGGTATATTGTCGCAAACTCAGGAATCTTTCGCTTAGAACTCGGGAATCAGGACTGAATTTGTGGCTGATGTTTTGCAGTTTAATCTTTAAGCTGGACATCTACACACATAAATACACAAAGAAACAAATGCCTTGTATACACAAAATCATGCACAAAATGTTATTCCAGAATGGACAAAACTGTGCTGTAAAGGCTAAACAACTTATTGCTGTCTTAACAGAGTATAAAACCGTCTTCAAAATCTAGGGGGCGATGACATTTTGCGAGTCTATCTCTGCTCTCCTTTCATTTTTACGCGACACTGATTAACTTTAGCCTCGAGTCGCCTTTGGGCCTGAATAAGTGATCACTACCCCCTCCTAGTAACAAAACATGCAATAAATAAATAGTTTATTTCAAATAGTACAGAACTTTATTCTTTCGTAATTTTAGTTCCTAGTTTTCAATACCTAATGCTCAGCTAATGAATCCAAGTATTGCTTTATAAAACTTCCAGCAGCCCGTTCCCGGTTTTCATGCACTATTTCTCTCCTCGGATATCTTCTTACGCCCTCGCATTCTTTGCGCTGTTGCCTCACAACCCGAGCCCAACAATTCCGTATCTCTCCGCCTATCTAATCTTCTTTTGGCGGCCATGTTTATGACCTTCCAGATTAAATGTCCAAGCACCTCGTCATTTCATCTGTTCATCTCCTCCGTTTCGCCTTTTATATCCGCCACTCATGGCGTCAGTTGGCAAATAAAAGGCACAATTTTTAGTGGCGGGTTCAGAAAAGGGAAGGAATACAAAAACGGATCGTCTTAAGAAACGTCCATTTTGCATTTAGAGATGAATATAGAATTTTCTTGCGCGTGACAGACAAACGAAAATGTTATTTTGAATTTAAACGTGACAGATTGACAAAAATGATACTTCAATGTTGAACTGATTATTTCGTGTCGTAATACAACATAGACGCATCTATGTAGCTTACTTGGCATGAATATATTTTTATGCTATTATAAGTATTAAGTACTGTTCCCATATTGAGTTTTGTTGAAGTAAATGCTGTCTCTCTCTCTCTCTCTCTCTCTCTCTCTCTCTCTCTCTCTCTCTCTCTCTTTATATATATATATATATTAACACCTTATGTTATACATGGATAACAATAAAGTTATATAGACACACACACATACATGTGTGTATGTTCGTGTGTGTGTGCTTCATTAAATAAAATAGATGTATATTATCTATTAATTCTATTTGGATCCTTTCCAACTTCCGAATCACTTCTGGCAGAAACTGGATGATGTAATTGTCATATACATCGTAAGTCCGAGTACTTTACAATCCTTCTGGATTCATCGTCATGAATAAATAAATCTAACTGGTTTTGATAATTTATATAATAATATAATCTATCTCTGGCGATGAATTCTTAAGGATTGGAGAGTACTCGGATTCACAATAAATATGGAAATTACATCAGCTCTTATTCGGACGTTACAATGGATCAAAAATAAAATTAATGGGCACAGAAAAGTCTATTGTATTTAGTGAAATATGCCTGAAAGAAAAAATGCTCCCTATATATATATATATATATATATATATATATATATATATATATATATATATATATATATATATATATATAAGAGTAGGTAGTAGTTTGCTTGAAGCATTGTTCGTAAATAAATATATATATATATTTTTAAGCCAAAAACAATGCGGAGGAAGACCGGAAAAGATAAAGTAAAAAAGAAAAACAAACAGATGTAGACGAGCATGGTTGAGTAGAGGAGTGTCTAATAAAGGTAAGACACTCCTTTACTCAACCATACTCGTCTACATTGTTTTTGGCTTTAAATATATATATATATGTGTGTGTGTGTGTGTGTGTGTGTGTGTTTTCCAATTTATAAGAGTTGTACGAAGCAAAACAAAAGGAGTTGTAGTGAATTCGAGAGAGCAAGTTGATGCATTAATTGCAGGTGATTAAATGACTTACTGACTACATAGTTTTCCAACAAGTGATAAAAAGTAAAAAATTAAGTAAGTTTATTTCTATTATATATATATTTTTTTATATTTTAAAGGCTAAAAACTTCCAAGGTATATATATGATATTTATACTTTGCGTGCTTTCTTTTATCCTAATCAACCCCCTCATTCTCCGGAGTGAAAAACGCTAAAAGTTGCCCTTTTCCTGTGGGGTTGATTTTTCACTTCGACATAATTATCGTCTGCTATCGATTACACATAAACTCAGAACGCCATAAAAGTTTAAATAGCTACCTACGATGATAAGATGTTGGTTGGATGGGTAGGGGGATCTTTGCTGTAGAAATAAAACTAATTGCTGGATCGGGTTACAAATCAACTTATTCTCTTAAATAGAAAGTATTGAAATACAGCGGACAGAATACGGCTCGCACTTGCGACCATAAAAACAACGAATGCTATCGAATTCACGTTTGAGACGGAAGGTTTTCTTCACACTCATAGAAACACAAATTCGAAAGAATTTTAGGACGATGTGACTTGAGATGCGTTTATTCATAGGATTTAAACAAATATCCTTATGTTCAATACATACATTGTTGCATTGTTATAACGACGGAATTGTGCATCCCGCACCTAAAAGATTCATCTCCTTATTGCAGATATTGACAGTGTGAGACTCTAAGAACACAACTGATGTCATAGATCTGCGTCAGAAGCAGATATGCGTCATTGAATTCCTGGCAAAAGTGCATTGAGAATGGTGGTGACCATGTGACAAACATAATATCTACAACACAGAAGGTCGCTCGTTTTAATGGTACCACTCGCGTCTTCGTAGCTCTTGAATTTTTTGTGTTTAAAAATAAGAAACTTTACCTTATATATATATATATATATATATATATATATATATATATATATATATACATATATATATATATATATTAGCGTGGGTGCCCGGCGTTGCCCGGGTATTTGGAGGTGTATGCTGAATAAAAAAAAAGCGGCCATTTTTTTTTACTTTGACCCTTATTATGACCCTTTAAAATTTATTGTTTTGGGCTCAAATCAAGTTATGAAGTTAGATGCATGTCCAAGGAACCTATATCTAAAATTTAAAGTGTGTAGACCCAAAATTGTCAGAGGAGTTTGGTAGAGTTCTCAAAGGTCTAATCGTTTAACTTTGACATCTTAATCACCAATTTTCTGGCCAAAGACTGATCACATAGATTTTTCCAAATCTCAGTACCCTGTATATAAAATTTCGAGTCTGTAGACTAAAAATTGACAGAGTTATTGCGTAGGGAAATGTACACAGACACACAGACACAAGCATTTTCAATTTCATAGAGATATAGATATATGCATCCATATGTAATTACATTAAGGTAAATGCTATTAGATTTGATCAGAAGGCTAAATGGACTACTCGGAAGACACATAAAAAAATGACTCGTTTAATTTAATAACATATTCCTGTCCCCCCCTCTCTCTCTCTCTCTATCTCTATCTCTCTCTCTCTCTCTCTCTCTATATATATATATATATATATATATATATATATATATATAGATAGATAGATAGATAGATAATTTCTATACAAAACAAAACTATAGAGGACGAAGTAAAATCAGCTGGACATTTGTTTGTGAGAAGCCCTGCCATTGGCTAACGAAATATTAACTCGTAGGAGTGAATAACAATTAAACTAATTGGTTAGCTGATTAAACTAGACAACACGTTGATATATATATATATATATATATATATATATATGTATATATACACATATATATATATATATATATATATATATATATATATATATATAGAGAGAGAGAGAGAGAGATAGATAGATAATTTCTATACAAAACAAAACTATAGAGGACGAAGTAAAATCAGCTGGACATTTGTTTGTGAGAAGCCCTGCCATTGGCTAACGAAATATTAACTCGTAGGAGTGAATAACAATTAAACTAATTGGTTAGCTTATTAAACTAGACAACACGTTGATATATATATATATATATATATTTATATATATATATATATATATATATACATATATATATATATATATATATATATATATATATGTATATATATAAAGGCGCCCAGTAAGACGAATACTAAATAATGTTTTCATCATGCTTATATGTATGTCTAGATCATCTGTTTATTCCTTTTTTAGTTTATCCATACATTTGAAAAAGGGCCAAAGACAATTTTTGAAGGCTAATCTTCTTTAAAACAGGCTAAATTCGCAATACCCTGGCTTTTAAAATGCCAACTTGACAGCTCTGGACAAAAATATAAAATTGACCACCCTTTAATGTAGACTCATTTTCGAATATCATTATATTAAGCGATGATCATTGTTATAATGACATGATAAAGGAGCTTATAGTAATTTCAACGTGCGGTTTTATCCGAGTTCTTGTTGTGAATGTCTAAGGGGAAGAACGCAAAGTTTTTCTTGACGTAATAAAATGTCTTTAGTGAAGACAGCAAAATATTACGTAAAATTGTAGCATTAAAAAAAAATAACCGGGCAAAATAGAAAATTGAATTATTAAAGATTATCTCTTACAACGTGGTTTTATTATTTGTATTGAACTATGTAGCACATTATTACTTTATGGCTATTTATTAGTTATTATAGATTATCTCATTTGGATCAATGCTATATTTAATTGACACTGTTTTAATAGAAATGTTAATAAACTCGAATGTTTTTAGCTATTCAGAAAAATGTCAACTTTATGAAAACATATTTGTTAATTAAATATATTTCTCATTCTGTGGAATGTCCGCGGATCTTGCTAGTTTACTAATATGTTACAATAAAAACACCAAAATAAACCAATATTTATCGCCTGTCCAAATTTATGTCCAGGCCACTAAACTGTGGCTTTTACCAAAATTCGTCCTAATAGCCAAACCGAAAAAAAAGTCTCTTTTTTTTCTTAATGTGCCTAGCGCGACGGAGAATTTCTATGAACAGTTTCTTTCCAAAATCTTACCACCTGCGAGACATATTAGCGTGGGAATTCTTCCCAACATACTAGAACGTGCACATCTCCAAACCTAATGTCAATAAATGTACATCATAAACATCGCATCAAATTCAGCCTACTACTAAACTGCAGTTTTAACCGAGGTCTTGTTGTGAATGTCTTAGAGGAAGAAAGCAACGTTCTTCTTGGCGTAATAAAATGGCTTTAATGGCGTGAAATTGAAAGGTTGTAATCTCATGACCTCGCGTCTTCGACGCGGGAATAAAAGCCGCGCGGTCAAAGCCGTTGCGATGCCCGTTAATAAACAGCTTCCGACAAGCGCCGAAACTTAACATTTTTAGTGGTCAATTAAAGAAAAGGCTTTTGCATATGTATCTTTTACATATATACATATACATATATATATATATATATATATATAGTAGAAATGGTAATTAATAAAAACTGAAGAAAGAGCTCAATACTGTTGTAGAGCAAATACGCGTTTTATCTTTATTACCGTATCTTTCTGTTAAGTTACATTATCGTTTCAGCTACCCGGCCGTTTTTTTTTTTTTTGCCGTCTGTAGCTTCCTCAGACTTTTGCAGAAATGTTCGTTGTTATGGGATGAAAGAGTGAAAGAGTGAACAGGGGATGGGTGCGAGAAGAGCGGGGAAAAAGAGAGGAAGGGAACAAACGTATATATATATATATATATATATATATATATATATATATATATATAGGGGGGGTAAGTTGCCATTTTACAGCCAGAATGTATCTAGGAGAGTGTGTATGGGAAGGGGATAATTTGTTAGTTTTTCTTGTTTTTTTTGTTTTTTTGTTTTTTTGTTTTTTTCTGAATTTTCCTGGGGCTCGTTGCTATTTCAACACCGGGCTGAAAGTGTTAAACGAACAGCAAATAAAAATAAATAAAACCACAGCTAAAGTTTGGTAAGAGGATAGAAAAGAACAAGATAAAGAAAAATAAGAATGAATCTATTTTAATCGATTTCGGAACAATTCATTTTTATAATTGGTTAAATCTGAATGCTTAGCAAAGAGCACCATTTCCTGCCTTGGCAGGGTACAAAACCACCTTCGAAATCTAGTGGACGATATCCTTTTCTCCCCGTACTGCCTCTTTGGCATTGAAGAGGCGTTGCAAGTCTGTCTCTACTTTATATCGTTATTTTCGTGAAAAGTGTTCGACTGAGCTTCAATCTTTGTCCTTTACCCTCTAAACTATTCACAATAAACACTCGTCTAACTACAACCACTGTAAACAAATTCCCTTACTCTCTGTCTGCGCCTACTAAAAAAAGAAAAATTATTGAGCAAAGTTTCTTGCCTAGAACTACTTGTCTGTAGAACACAATGCCGCGGGGCTGCTCCCCGGCTGACTATAACGTGGTCGTTATGAAGTTTAATGTAAACAATCTCTTATTTGGATTAAATGATCAAATTCTACCCATTTTCTTGCATTGCCAATCAGTACAGTGTTAACTTAGTGCCCATACGACAATCATTAATCATTTGTCCTTGAGTGGCCTTTGCGCCTTGATAAATTGTGACACCCTAATGTGTAAAATAATGTTAAAACAGAAATATCAGATAGTCAGTATTTTTTTTCAAACTGATAATGGTCCTCCATCAACACAAAAAGGGAGCGTGTTTTTTTTTTTATTTACATTACCGACTACCGAGAGAGTTCAATTCTAATTTATAAAGAACAATGTTTTTACGCTAACTAAATGCACGAACGTTGAACGAATGTTTTGATAGAAAAGAAATAGCACTTAGCAGGGTTAAAGTCATTCCTTACGTAATGAGTGAAAAAAAAAATTTTTTTTAATCTTTCTTTGTTGTATTTATTGTTCTAACTCTAATGTTTCATTTCCAAATACACATAAACATCAAGCGTTGTGTATATAAATGGCTAATTCTGTGCACAAACAAATAAACAAAAAACGCCGCTCACGTAGATCCTCCACCTCAAATGCTTAAATACGCTTATTATCTCGACCGAGTGTCGACTGTGGCCCAATAATCTATTCATTGAAAAAAAACGTTGAATACTGACTTGTTATCCTAAAACGAAAAAGTGTATGTTTGTTGCGTTTCGGCAGGTGCGAGAAAGAACCTTTTCAAAACGGAAGTATTCGGGGTAGTCTTCAATATTTCTGTCTAGAGAGATAAGAACTTCAACTCAATATTCCAATTTTCCCTCGGCCCTAAAAATCAAGAGATTAAATCATTCCTGTAATAATCTGGTCCCTGTTAACTGTAGTGCAATGTTGATTCTGTGCTGTTCTAGGAGGTCCACCCTCCCATTCTTTGCCTTCTCTCTTTTAAAAGAGGTTACAAATCGCCTGAGCCTGCTTTGTCGGGGAATGCCGACGGGGCTGCACAAACATTTTTGTAAGTTCAGAGTGCTCCTCCTCAGGGGCGCTAACTATACAGTCAAACTTTTCGACCCCTGTGTCTCATTAATCGCGATGGAAGAGAAATAAATACCAAACCTGAAATAAATACCTAACCTAATATATATATATATATATATATATATATATATATATATATATATATATATATATATATATATATATATATATATATAAGGTTTGGTATTTATTTCTCTTCCATATAAAATTTATATATATATATATATATATATATATATATATATATATATATATATATATATATATATATATATATATATTAGGTTTGGTATTTATTTCTCTTCCAAACCAAAACAAAGACAAAATGTGCGTTGCAAGGTGAGTGGGTGATGGTTTGCAAAATTGCCTAATGCTTACCTTCCGGATTTTGTAATTATCATTTCCGTTCCAAGATCGTGGAATTTATTCCACAATTCTTTCGTTTCCAAAATGCACGTGATGTTTGCCATTTCGATGCTGCCATTACTGCTGGGTAACGTGCTGCTAACTGGCGGGGTTTTCCGTTCCACCATTATCGGGCTTGAATTTCGACTGGTCCCGTTCGGGAGGGAGCAAATGTCAATCGGCCCCAGTTTACCTTCTGACGTGTCCATCGCCGATGGCGATTTTTCTGTGACATTTTCTGTTAAATAAATAAATAAATAAACATTATTAAATTGTTGTAGTAGTAGTAGTAGTAATAATAATAATAATAATAATAATAATAATAACAACAACAACAACAACAACAACAATAATAATAATAATAATAATCTATAAAAGTGATAATGTGTGTGAGGAGATGTCTCAACCTATATACTAAACGAATACTTGATCTACAGACTTGGAATTTGGTATATAGGGTATTC
This sequence comes from Euprymna scolopes, assembly GCF_053919585.1. Classification (NCBI taxonomy): domain Eukaryota; kingdom Metazoa; phylum Mollusca; class Cephalopoda; order Sepiida; family Sepiolidae; genus Euprymna; species Euprymna scolopes. The sequence goes on along the minus strand of NC_136511.1, from coordinate 19,877,241 downwards.
AGACACATGGAAATCTTTTTCGTTTCTTTTTATCCGGAAAAGAACAAGACTAAGGAGTCAAAAGAGAGAAATTGGTACGTGGGAAGCAACCGGATTTTTAGCTGTTTTTTTTTAACTAGTTCACGATTGCGCATGCGCGTTCGTGAAATATGATAACTTCCTTATGTTAATTACGAGTTAGTTTGAAAATCCTCTTTAAATATTATGTCGAGCTGGTGTAATGGTTATCGTCTTTGAGTCACTGTTTTTAGGTTTTGGTTTCGATCTCAGCCTGAGTATTTTTTTTTTTTTACTCACAAGAATTGAACTGTTAAAAAACATTATTCTTGCATGCACATGTTTCAGTGTATTTCCGTTTTTTACTACCAGATTACTCAGCAAATTTTTGGTCTAATCACTTGAAATATTAGATATAGATTACTTGGACATGTATCCAACTTTATCATTTGATTTGAGCCCACAACAATAAATGTTAAGGCGTCATAATTGGGGTCAAAGTTTTTAAAACATTGACCTCTGCTGTCTCTACCAAATTACTCAGCCAATTTTTAGTCTAAACATTTGAAATTTTAGATAAAATGTATTCAGACATAGAGCCAGCCTTTTAATCGGGTTTTGGCTGAAAATTTGGCTTCCAACGGGTCAAAGTTCAAAAGAATCTTTGATCTACAGCCTTGAAATTTGATATATAGGGTATTCAGACACGTGGAAAACTTTTTAATCGGTTTTCATCCAGAAAAAAAAGAGC
>NC_136511.1:19848993-19851493 GCF_053919585.1 Euprymna scolopes | reverse complement strand
TTTTATCCTTTTTAGTAATATGTTGTAAAAACTCACCGTTGATCCTGAATAGACTATAGATTTTGTAGAAAGAAAACTATCGATGACAAAGAAACGATATACAGTGATTTTAGTTCATGTATTAGATACCATTTGATAGTCCAAATTATCGAAATGAAAATGAAACAGGTAATGTAGTTAGAAACAGGAGTATAAGATTATATTAATCGTACCGAATGACCTCTGAGTGCATGTTAGCAGCTTATAGAAAGTACAGATTAGGCGAGGAAAGACTAGTTTCTTTTTTATTTTAGTTTTAATGCATATTTTTGTGGGTTTTTTATTTTTATTTTTATTTTTTTTAGAAATAGAGAGAAGGGAGCGAAAGAGATGGACGGAAGGAACGGACGGATAAAACAAAGACAGAGCGGTACAGATAGAAAAAAAAAGAGAAAGAAAGGAGGAGGAACGGACGAACATACAAACAAGGAGACATAGCTAGATAGATTTAAAGAGAGAGGGGGAGTAACACAGAGAAATAAAGAAAAGAGATAGAAAAAAATGTTAAAAATAGAAAATAGAAAACAAAAACGTATTTGCGTGTTTACGGCGATCGATACGGTAATTCGAGGCGGAAAAAGGCAACAACAACAACAACAACAACAACAAAAACAAAAACAAACATACAAATATAAAACACAGGAAAATAAACGAGCAAAAATATGGGAAAATAAACAAACCACAAAAAAAAGCACAGGAAACGCTATTTGTGACGTATATGTTTAGCTCGTAACAGCGCATGCGCACGAGTCATCACACACCGGAAGTGATTTGTGATCGCGTTTTTAGGTTACAGGGAAAAGGCGAAGCAGATTAAAGCTTCCAGTCACCGCATGAACACTAGAGGAGGCGTTATTAACCAATATGGCTACCTAAAACATATTCGCTTCATTTGTAATCTGGTTGGCTTTTCAGACAAATTGCCTAACCAGCAGTTATTTATAAAAAAATTAAAAAAACAGTGCAAGAAGTATGGAATTGCGGAAGCTACAAAAAAAAGTAGAATTTTTCTTCATCTCTCCTCAAATGTAACCCAGTCTAATGATTATAAACCAGACACCTCTTGCCTTTTAATCGACGAGCAACGTGTACTTTCTGTTATTAGACAACGTTTCATCTTTATTGTCTGCGGTCAGAGAATGAAATATCTGTCAAGATTGAGGCAGATCTGATTTCGTTCCCAATCCACAGTGCATTTTTGGGCGGGGGTGGGTTGGGGGAGTTCGGCATTTCTCACTTTTTAAACTCAATCTTTTATTTAAGTTAACCGTTTTGAAAATGTCGATACAAATATGTTATTTTAAGGGAAACGTTAGAAAGATAAACCGAAAGGGGAACAATTCTGTGTACTATCTTATAATTTATTCCTTTCATTCAGTTGAAATTTACAATTCTTGGCAGTATCCGTTTCGTTGCGCAAAATCAATCACTTAATGAATTTTTTATGCCCTTAACACATCGGAAGAAATAGCAATAATCAATCCGTCAAAAGGAAATGAAGCGTAATGACATGATTAAAATCTGCACATTGGAAGAGAAGCTGCAAATACCTTATAATATGTTTCGATTACGCCATTTAAAATTTTTAAATTAAAAGATGGTCAGCATCATGAATTTTGGAATATAGTTTTTGTCATTTGTTCATTATATTGCTCTGTCATTGCATTGAGTTTCTTTAATAAGGATTCGTATATATTATAAGAATATATTTCTACAGGTATATAAATAAATATACATACATACATATACTAATATATATATATATATATATATATATATATATATATATATATGCTAGCAAAAGTACCCGTCGTTGACTGCGTTCAAAAACAGCCTACAGAAAATGGACTCTGATTTATGAAAGTATGATAGGTTATGAAAAGGAAGGGTTGTAAAGAGATAGCTTCGAATTTGGGAGCATCAAAACCACAGAAAAATATGATGAAAGTAAAAATAAAATATATAAACCCATAATTTATTATACCATACCTGTTCACACTGAAATACTTATCATAATATTCTGTGGATCTATATCAAAAACCTTGTTAAACTTTGTGACATATTTCCATTATATGAAGGTCAGGTGCGAACGAACACCACATAATTTTATTATACCATATTTCTTCAAACTGAAACATAATTATCAAAGTATACTTACGCAGATAGATATGAAAAGTCTTTATTAAAGTTTGTGCCTATTTTCATTCTGTGGAGGCCAGGCGCGAACGCAGACACCATAATTTTATTATACCATCCCTATTTAAGTTAAAACATACTTATTAAAGTATTCTGATGTACATCTATATCAAAAACACTTGTAAACGTTATTTTAAATTTTTAAATTTTTTATTTCCATACTTTGTGGACCAGGCGCAAACGCAGACCACACAGTTCTAAAGAACCACCGTTCTGCCAGATCAAACCTACCAATTCCTGTGTCTCGATGCATCTTCTATCATTA
>NC_136511.1:19823993-19833993 GCF_053919585.1 Euprymna scolopes | reverse complement strand
AAGAAAGATGAGGATAATAGTCCGCAATAAATAAATTAATAAATAATACTCATCTCAATAATAGATTCCAATCAAATAATCTATAAGTCAATACAAGTTTTAAAATTAAAAGCACATTTACGGCAGGATCACGGTGACATGTCAGTTACGGTTAGATCATTGAAGTTAAGCAATGTTTAGTCTGGTCAACACCAAATGAGTGACTACTGTTGGCATATGAAGTGATGTATGTTGGTTGAGGAAGGATGGTCTACATCAGGGATGCCTAGCTTCAGTTTCGCTGCTTGCATTGCTTCCCACGCACCGCATCCATGCCCCCGAGAAACAAACACATATGTGTGATTAGTTTTGATTTTATCTGGACGACATCGTAGTCAGTTATCTATTAAATCTTCTGCAAGTCACAGAATTAAATTTGGTGGCGGAAAAAAGTATACCAAGATTTCCAGACGATGATACGGATTAATTGCATCATTTATGAGCGGCGCCACAAAAAAAAAATGGCCGCGTATTTGAGAATCTTTTGAATGTTTGGTCTAAGCATAAAACTCACAACTAATGCACTGTTAAAAAAAAAAAAAAAAAAAAAAAACGTTCACCGTATCCTTATAGGACAGTAAGATGGCGTTTCTTGACTTGCTTACAGTGAGTGGTTTGTTCAAATGGCAAAGGTTTCTTGGAATTAATAGAGAAATTATTGCACACAATTCAAAACTGAATGGGAATAAATGTTTCTTTTTCATATAACTGAAACATTAAAAAAGCAACAACAAAAATATTAAAGCCAAGCCTGGAAGTGGGCTGACACCGGTGCCTTCTGCCACACCCAGTGTCTGCCAGCGGCCACCTGATTGCACCAGGAGGATCACCACAGTCTTCAGCACATCCAGATACACTTTGCTGTTGACTTTCAGACCGACTTCGAAGATGTGAGGTGGCATGATGTGGCCCTCTCACTTGAAACTAAACTTGAAACTTTGTTGGGCCGTTCTCTCAAGTGTTGAACCGTCCAGATTTGCATCTTGAGGGTACTGGCAATGGTCCTGTTGTTATAACTTGGATTGGTAGAGAGCATGAGTTATACAGCGACACATCTCCAATCTCCCTCGTTTAACATTGTGTCACTTTCAGACATGATAGAAGGCACTTATTGCTCTTGGGATTTGTACATAACTGGCCAACTAGTAGATGGTGTGCAATAAAAAAAGAAAACCGGTTGTCATCAAACGGAAATGGAATCATGCCTTTTCATTGGCGACAACTTTATCGTTCCACCCTGTAATATTACTATCTAAAAATCACTTTAAAAGTGCATGCTTTACGTTTGAGAAAATATATAACTATAATATATGTATTTTTTTCATGGTAATCTGAAAAGAAAATTTTAAAAAAGCAACAACTTTTCAACTACATATTAAGAGATTTTATAAAGAACAAGAATCGAAATCGATAATTGTATCGGGATCGGGAAAAATATTGGAATAATCCTTACACTAATAATGATTCAGATAGCAGCTTGTTGGGAACCAACATGCTACACTTCACCTTTTCTGTCCTCGGTCAGTGGAGGAAAAATCCTTCATGACTGGGACAATTTTTTTATTTTTGTTCCTATCCAGAGTGTCCCTTTTAAGTAGCTGGATTTTCCCCACATTAAGAACCGACCTTGTGTCTTACTCTGCCCTCGTGGGGAGGCAAGTAAATAGGAACAACAAGCTCGGATCAGGATAGAGATGGGGGGGGGGGCTCTCTTGATCGGAAAGAGACTGGTGCATCTGTGGAGCCAATAGGCGGCTTGTTCCATTGACACGCTCAGGCACGGGCACTTTGTTAATGTGAGAGTGGGTGTTAGGAAGATTAGACGAACACAAGTTGAACGAACACACGGATACAGCGTGTACGAGCGCCGATTCGCCGCTATGGTGACGAGCACACGAACACAACCGGGTTGTAAAGGGAATATACCGTTCCTCAGTCTTAGAGTATTAATCTACAAGAAATATTGTAATTTATACCGGCCCAGTTGATTAATGGATTTAAAAATATTATTCAATATATATTACATCGCCAAAGACCCATTGGGTATTGTTTTTATATTGGTTATATTTATATGTTATAAGGACTACGTAATATATATATATATATATATATATATATATATATATATATATATATATATATATATATATATATATTTAAATAAGGGAGTAGTCACCAACAATGTGTATTTTTTAACATTATTTTATTATTCCGTGTCTTGGTTTTTCATTGAGAATTATGTTTGGATCATTGTTATAATGTTTTTAAGTCATTCAAATCGTTTTTACGCGCGTTTCTAACGTTCTGTGAAGCGTCCTCGTCAGAAATTATTTTCAAATATATATATATATATATTGAGAAAAATAGAAACACCGAATGAAATTATTAAAATAATCAACGTTTCATCCCTATTTCAGAGGACATCTTCAGGATATTGAAGTAAAAATGCAAGAAAAGAAAAAGTCATAGATCATACGAAAAAGAGAACAGTTTTTGAATCCTACCCATGTCGGGAAGGACAAACATATGTGTGCGTATGGGAAGGTTGGGTTGTTCAATGTCTATATATACACTTTTAAAAAATGCGTTAAATAAATATGTACACTTTTTTTCTCTCTCTCTCTCTCTCTCTAAACTTATTCATTTTGTTGAAATATTTAAGGAAAAACGGTTAACCAGGATCTTGATATTTTGTTCTTTGGTTATTATTTTCCCTGTGCTAGGGGCTAAATGGTAGAAGCCTTTTCTTTGCGTAATAGTATTAGTGTTTAATATATATATATACATATATATATATATATATATATATATATATATATATATATATATATATATATATATATATATATATATATGTATATATTATGGCAGTAGAGTTTAGTTTCCTAGAGGTACATCCAATGAAACAACATGTGTCTACCAAAAATGCTCAATTAGTAAAGAGAGCAAGTATATAAAATTTATTTATACAAACATTGATGGCTACATATGTGCATACATGTTTCTGTAATCACCCGTTACTGGGAAGATTACGTCTTCAGACCAATAATTACCCTTGAAAACTAAACTGAAAACTGTTTAGCTTAATTGCCATTATTTTCATAACTTACTACCTAGCTCTGCCTATGTATTGAGCACTGCAGAAGTAAATACTGAAAATTTATACATAAAATTATATCTTCGTATATAAATTCATGTAAATAAATGAAATACATCATATACATATATATATATATATATATATATATATATATATGTGTGTGTGTGTTTTGGATATGTATATACATATAGTAAATTTTTGACTTCTTGCAAAAACCATAGGTAATACTTTATTATTGTAACTATTCTATCGCTTGTATGAAGCACTTTTCCGTTCAATTCGCCAGTTATCAAATTTTACAAAAACTTAAGCCTTTCGTAATATCTTTTACCATATATATATATATATGTACTAGCAGTTCAGCCCGGCTTTTCTTGGACCTTATGTACTGTTCATAACTTTCCCTACGGGTCAAATAAACTTTATGTAAGATTTCAAATATGTAGATCAAAATTTGTCTAAGTAATTTCGTACAGACCGCAGAGGTAATTTCTTTTAACTTTGACCCCAACATTTGACACCTTATCATTTGATATTTTGGTCTCAAATAAAAATACAATTTTTCTCATGTCCAAGGTACCTACATCTAAAATTACAAGTCTTTAGACCCAAAATTGGCAGAGAAATTTGGTAGAATCTGCAAAGGTGAACTCTTTCAACTTTGACCTTTTAGCAGCACAATATTCGCTCCAAATTGATTAAAATGCTTGCCACAAGTCTGAATACCCGTTATGTATAAATTTTAAATGTTTAGACCCAACATTTGTTGAGTACTTTGCTTGACAGCTCAAATTTTCTACTTAAACCGATTAAAAAGCTTGCCCCATCTCTGAATACCCTTTATATAAATTTTCAAATGTTTGGACCAGGAATTGGCTGAGTAATTTGGTAGAGACCGCAGAAGTCAAATTATTTTAAAAATTTGATCCCAATTTTTACCCCATAACATTTTTTTTTTGGGGTTCAAATCAAAGTAAAAAGTTTCATCCGTGTACACGTAAACTACATTTAAAATTCTAAGTGTTTAGACCACAAAATTGGCGGAGGAGTTAGGAAGAATTTTCTAAGGTTAAATCGTTGACCTTTGACCCATTAAAAGCCAAATTTCTGGCCGAGAACCAATTAAAAGATTTTCCCAAATCTCAATACTTCTTGAGTCTCTAAACAGAAAATTTACAGAGTTGTTTGGTAGTGAAATGTACACAGACATACACACAGACAGACATTTTCACTTTTTTATATATATATATATATATATATATATATATATATATGTGTGTGTGTGTGTGTGTGTGTGTGTGTGTGTGTGTGTGTGTGAGTGAGAGAGAGTATCTACGTATATACTTACATATATGCATATTAACACGCATATATGTATATATATATGCATATATATTCGCATATATATATGCATATATATCCGCATATATATACATATATATCCGTGTGTGTGTATATATATATGTATATATATATATTCATATATTCTGCATATATATATATATGTGTGTGTGTATATACATGTGTATACATGCATCCATATATACACATATGCATGTGTATATGAATTTACGTTTGTTTTCTACCTGTGTATACATGCATGTCTACATCGATATACCTACCGTATATTTGGGGTAATTGTGCCAAATCCGGGGGTAATTGCGTCAACTAAAAAAAAAAGGCTCGTTATATGTTTTAGTTAGTTGGCGCAATTACCCCAAAGTACGGCAATATACATGTGTATATGCACATATGTATATGCACATATATATAAACATCTGTATGAATGTACCTTTTTATCTCTCTCTCTCTCTCTCTCTCTCTCTATATATATATATATATATATATATATATATATATATATATATATATTTATATTTATATATATATATATATATATTATATATATATGTGCTTGTGTGTGTGTGTGTGTGTGTTTACATGCAGGTATATTTACTCATATATATGTGTGTGTGAAAGAGTGTGTGTAGACACACACATACACACATACATATATGTATATAAATTCTTGATTGACAAATACATCTGTCTAAATTTTTTAATATCTGCTATTCTAAGTCATCGTTATTTACGCCCAAACACACACGTACAGACTTTGCCAATCATTCTGTATATACAAGCACACACGCATACATAAATACAAGCACACATACAAACATAAGTATAAGCACACATACACACAAATATAAGCACACATACACACAAATATAAACACACATACACACATAGTGATAAGCACACATACACACATAAATATAGCCCCACATACACACATACACACATAAATATAAGAACGCAAACATAAACAGAAAAATTATTCCCGTATCCCCCCCCCCCCGGGTTTTTTTTTTTTTTTTTAAATCAAAGAATATTTTGACAAGTTTGAGCAAAATATTTCGGTGAAAAAGAAAACGTTTTTTTGTAATTTTTTTTTCACTCGATTTAATCAATTTTTGTTGTTGCTGTCAGGATGTTTGGAAACGTTCGACTTCCACACCGCACCCACCCCTCATGAATCTCCCCTATCAATATTGATTCGCCCGCACTTCAACAATCTGGTCCGCTGTAAACAACACCCTCCTCCCCTCTTCGCAGCAAACGGGTTAATCATGAAATTTCGGTATAGAAGGGTAACAAATTCATAGAGGGCTGCAAAAGAAAGACATCTCAGAACAAATAATTAAAAATAACAAGATTAAAAAAACCCGGCGTTGCCCAGTTTTTGTTTTCATTTATATTTTACCCCTCGGTGTTTCGTTAAATTGTGTGTATGTGTGTGTGTGTGTGTGTGTGTGTGTGCGCGCGCGCGAGCGCGAGCGCGTGTGTGTATCAGTGGATGCGTGTGTATGCGCGTGTGTAAGTGTGTTTATGTGTGTGTGAGTATGTGTATGTGTGCGTGTGCGTATGTATGTGTGTGTGAGTGTGTGTGTGTGAGTGTGTGTGTGTGCGCGCAAGTGCGTGTGTGTATAAGTGGATGCGTGTGTATGTGCGTGTGTAAGTGTGTTTATGTGTGTGTGAGTATATGTATGTGTGCGTATGTATGTGTGTGTGAGTGTGTGTATGTGTGTGTGCGCGCACGAGCGCGTGTGTGTATAAGTGGATGCGTGTGTATGTGCGTGTGTAAGTGTGTTAATGTGTGTGTGAGTATGTGTGCGTGTGCGTATGTATGTGTGTGTGAGTGTGTGTGTGAGTATGTGTGCGTGTGCGTATGTATGTGTGTGTGAGTGTGTGTGTATGTGTGGACATGTGTATGTGTGGATGTGTAGCTTAAGACTTTATTTTTATTTTATTTTTAATTCTTTAATTAAATATTTTAAAAGATAAATAAAATCTAAGCCAATAGGATAACGGGTATTGCTTATTTTGTGTCGAGTGCGGGGAAGGGGGTACTGGATTCGTAATTCCATACTTGTTTGGGGGGCGAAAGGTGCGAAAAAAATTAATGTATACAAATCTAAAAATTAATTCTTAATGACCTTTTAACCGTGTTGCATTTTAGCGTTTTATAAATATTTGATTAATCAAAATAATTAAATGTAATTCTAACAGTTACGTTAAATAAACACGCACGCACATGGACGCAGGTGAAGTTTTTCTATAATTGTGTTACTACTAGAGTTATATATATATATATATATATATATATATATATATATATATATATATATATACACGCACATATATACATGTATATACGTATATATATATATATATATATATATATATATATACACGCATATATATATATACATGTACATACGTGTGTGTGTATATATATATATATATATATATATATATATATATATATATATATATATATATATATATATATAAATGTGTGTGTTTGTGAATAAAATGTTTGGTTACTGAACTTTAATTATATCATTTTTATATATATATATATATATATATATATATATATATATATATACATGTGTGTGTGTGTGTGTGTGCGCGTGTGAATAAAATGTTTGGTTACTGAACTTGAATTATATCATTTTATATATATATGCATATATATATATATATATATACATATATATATATATATATATACATATATATATACATATATATATATACATATACATATATATACATATACATATATATATACATATATATATATATATATATATATACATATATATATATATATATATATATATATATATATATACATTTAAGCGATGAAGCGACGCTCACTATTTATTTGTTTGTAAACAAATGATGGTTTGAGCACTGTCTGCGAGGGGCGGGTGTGGATATAATACACACTCGAGGAGAAATATTTACAGCACTGATTCGTGGCCCGATGGTTAGAACTGTTAACGTGACGGCTGTTGTAGGTTCGATTTACGGCTGGGGAAAGTTGTATGTCTAGACGCACTGATGAGTTGTGATACAACAAAACAGTACTGTATGTGGATGACACACGCACACACACGTGTGTGTGTGGGGTTACATACACATTAATATATATATATATATATATGTATATATATATATATATATATATATATATATATATATATATATATATATATATACGTGTATAGATACACATATATATTTTTTTCATAATTGTTCATATCCTAACAAGCAAATCTATTTAATCTCACATATTTAACAATGTAATGAACTATCAAGAGCAATTTTGCAATAAACGGAAATATAGACGGGGAACTTGTAATAGACATATATATATATATATATATATATATATATATATATATATATATATATATATATATATATATATATGGCATAATCGTGTTGACACACTAGTTCTCGTCAGATCACCGAAGTTAAGCAACGTAGAGGCTACTTAGTACAAGATGGGTGAATGTATTTGCTCTCGGCTTATCTCAGCAGTTGTTTCCAGTCGTCCTGTACTTTACTTGCCAATGGTATTTGTTGGAGATTGCGCACCTCCTGCCACAAAAAATTAACGCGCAGGCACCCCTTCGTTCGTTTGTTAAAGACTGAAGGAGCCTGTGTGACACATATATATATATATATATATATATATATATATATATATATATATATATATATATATATATGTGTGCATACATATATTATTATAGTTTTATTATTTTATTATTATCATTATTATTATTATTTTATGTATATATAAAAGTCTGTATATATATATATATATATATATATATATATATATATATATATCTGTATATATATATATATATATCTGTTCACTCATTGAGCACTATTTTGGTAGACACATGTTGTTTCATTGGATGTACTTCTAGGAAACTAAACTCTACTGGCTATATATATATATATATATATATATATATATATATATATATTTCGAATCTCGCTAGAAACAGCCACTCTGATGAGTCGTAGACGACAAAACTCGTGTCAGTGGATATTTACATTTTTAAAATAATATATATAAATATATATATATATATATATATATATGTATATATATAACATCAGCACAAATATTAATATATGTCAAATTACATATATAACTATTTATTACCCATCAAACTATGCTCCATAAAGACATAACAAGAAATCGATATAAATTGATCAAGCGTGAAATCGATTACAATTTCTTTTCATGAATAAAATTTCGATAAAATGCAAAATAGATTTTGTAATCATTAGATTTGAGAAGAAGAGCTCTCTTTTCTTAAATCACAATTTTGCGCAGAATTCACAGAAAATGGTCGTGAAAAAAATATAATCGCGACCTTAATCCAACGGATTTCGTTTATCTTAATCCCAAATTAATTTATTAAACTAAAAAAAAAATAAATAAATAAACAAGCAAAAAAGAGATAATTGGGATAATTTCAATTGCTTCTCCGCAAGAAGTTTAATCTCTTTAGGGAATTTCAACCATTGAAATCGAGGCTTGACGATGTTCGTTGAAAGTATATATATATATATATATATATATATATATATATATATATATATATATATATATATATATATATATATATAAATGAAAAAATATGAATATATCTATATATCTATAAAAGTGAACGTGTCTGTCTGTCTGTCTGTCTCTCTGTCTGTGTACATTTCCCTTCGCAATAACTCTGTCAATTTTTAGTCTATAGACTCGAAATTTGAAATACCGGGTACTGAGATTTGGGAAAATCGATGTGACGGGTGTCAGCCAGAAATTTGGCTGTTAAGGGCTCAAATTTCAACGATTTGACCTTTAAGAACTCTACCAAACTCCTCCGACAATTTTGGGTCTAGACACTTGAAATTTTAGATATAGGTTCCTTGAACATGGATCTAACTTAATAAAGTGATTTGAGCCCGAAACAATAAATTTTAAGGGGTCATAATAGGGGTCAAAGTTTAAAAAAATTAACCATTTTTTTGTTTTTTTGCGTTTTTTTGCACAGCATACACCTCCAAACACCCGAGCAACGCCGAGCACCCCTGCTTTTATATATATATAAATGAAAAAAAATATGAATATATATATATATATATAAATGAAAAAAATATGAATATATATATATATATATATATATATATATATATATATATATATATATATATATATATATATATATATATATATATATATTAGTGATTGGACGATTCCAATATTTTCCGATTTCGATACAACTACCGATTCCGATTCTTTATAAATCTCTAAACAGTTGTTATTTTCCCAGGTTTCTGTAAAAAAAACAAACTACGCAATTATATATACGCTACGAAACAGACACTTTCATGAATTCTATAAGTCAAGGGAATTAAAAGAAAACATTATAAGATGGTCAATGAGTAGAATCTGTCATTTTACAAGAAAATAAAAACGTTAAATAAACTACA
>NC_136511.1:19813993-19818993 GCF_053919585.1 Euprymna scolopes | reverse complement strand
TGTGTGTGTGTTTATATATACACACGCTTTTATAAATATGTATATAAATATACCTTATATATATATATTCTTTTATATATATACAGATACATATATCTATATTATTTTGTATATATATACACACACATATATAAACATATTTATACATATATATTCCTTTTTATATATATGTATACACATATATGTATTCTTTTATATATACATGAATGTATACATACATGTATGTATGTATATGTATGTGTATATATATATATATATATATATATATATGTATATTCTTTTGTATATATCTATATACATGCATATATATATATATATATTTGGTGTTCCATTTATTCTCATATATATATATATACATTTGTATATATATTCTTTGTATGTGTGTGTGTATATGTATATATATATATATATATATATATTTGTTTGTATATGTATATACATATATATTCTTTTGTGTGTATATATATATATATATATATATATATATATATATATATATATATATATATATATATATATATATGAATCTCGAACTATATTACAGTGAGACTGCGCTGATAAGTTGTAGAGCGACGAAAGACGTGTACGTGGAGTACGGTATTGTTTCTAAAAGAAATTAAATAAAAATAAATAAATATATATTTAGTTGTTATCGTCCTAAAATACGAAAACTAATTTTATTATCTCCTTCATAGTAGACGCTAATACCGTATATTCTATTCTCGCTAAAAATCAACACCAATATATATATATATATATATATATATATATATATATATATATATATATATATATATATATATATATATATCAGATTTTTAATAGATGTGAAAATAAATGGTTGTTTTTAAATTTACTGACCATGCTTAAATAGTAACATTTTTATTGAGAAAGCCATTTTTAACGTCGGAAGGAGAGGTCCTTGTTAACTATTCTGCGCTTCCAACTTACAATTTAATAAACAAAACATAACGTAAAAATTAAATTTTTCTTGAAAACCATATCTAAAGAGTAAATGGGTTCGTAAACTGCAGAATTATGAAATAAATATATAAAATATTGATACGCAAATATATATCTAAATAAAATCCAATTATATTAAAAATACGGACATTTATTTAAATAGTACACAAAAAATAGGGACAATAATAAATATACTATAAATCACTGGTACCAAAGACGAGCTAACTTACTCTTCTACCTACATGGATTATTTTTGTGTGTTTTAACATATTTTAAAGTGATTTTACTTAAAAACCAAAGCAGTGTCGATTTAGAACTACGAAAAAAATGGTGGTCTTATTAAAGCCACAGTCAAGTGCCAATAATCGCTAAAACATCGAAAAATAAACAAATTATTACATTTTCGCACTATTGATGATATTTATCTGATGGTGTTTTATAAGTATATTGTTTAATTTTCAATTTTTAACCGATTATCACGGGATGACTTTTATTGTTATGAAACGACTATTTAAAATAAGTTTAAATACACGAGCATAAAAGACGCTCCCGCAGGTAGGTAAAAGAGTAATCTAGCTTGTCGTTAATAACATTTATTTTTTGTGGTTATTTGAACAAATAGTTGTGTTGTTTTTTCTGCTATTATATCACAAATACTGATTAATACAAACTAAATATATAAGCAGAAAAACAATAATTTCCGGATCAAGATACACTTTCAATATATATATATATATATATATATATATATATATATATATATATATATATATATATATATATATATATATATATATATACGCTTTATTTGTTTTTACAAGCAGTAATATATTGCTACACATACATGCGCATGTTTCAGTTTCTAGTAACTAGAGACCCCTTCTGGCGATACAGCTTATACGAAAGCAAAGCTGACCGAAACATGCTCATGGATGTGTAGCAACATATTACTGCTTATGTACAAACAAATAAAAAGTATACCCTGATCTCCTTCGGCATTGAGCCCTCTTGTATTAACCCTGTTAAACTTCATTGGTTACTTAACCTCTAGTAAACAATAACACCAGAAATGCTTAAACTGTTGGGTATACAGTGATGTCTATGTGTGAACTATATGATTTCGTTGGGTATACAGTCATTATTTACGTAACACCAATCGAATAAATGAATTCATGAAATTGGAAATAATAAAAATGAAAAGATTATTAGCTTACCATATCTGTGTGGCGATACAATGGATCGAGGTGACGTGCTCTCAACTCGAATTCCAGTGTCGGGGGCTCCCGGGTGTGGGGCCAAGGGGTGCGACGTCGGGGGGAGTGGCGGTGAGCCAATATTGACCGTGATGGCAGCCGCTACGGATCTCCCAGCAGAGTCACGTCCGGAACGCTCCGTGGGCATACGGTCCCCGAGGATGGCGGCTATGGAGAAGGCCGACGCCTTGTTGGAAAGCTGAGATTTTTCCGAGTGTCCGACCGGACGCGACATTGCGCACTTAGAGAAAATAAGGGGGTCCTCTTTGGCTGATAATAAAGGTCCAGTGGTAGTGGTCGTCGAAGGTGTCGATAAGGGACTGTCAGGCCCGACAACGCAATCGACGGCGTTTTCGTTCATTGTGGGAGACGTGTTTTTTTTTTTTTTTTTTAATCCAATTTAAAAAAAAAAAATAATAATAATTTAAAAATATGTATTTTAATTAAAAAAAAAACTATGTTTATTAAAGGACCAACGTTAACAATATTGTTGGTCGTGCTGGTTGTACAACGAGCACTCCGAAGCGATGTTTTCGTCACTACTGGTTCTGGTTCGGTTCTTGTTTTTTTGAATCTGTATTCGCAGTAGCGACCCGTCAGGGTGAGTGCGAAATAGGCGTGTGAGGTGCGCGCGTTAATGGGTGGGGTGTCGTCGTGTCTCCTCCCTCTTTTCCGGCTACTGCTGATTAAACCTCGTCTGGGATTGGTGGCGTTTAGAGCTGCTTTTCAACACAAAGTCTGTTGTGACCGCTCTGAACGCGTTTAACCTGCAAATAAAGCGATCAAACATACAATTTTGTCACGGAGAATAACAATAATGTGAAACAAAACAAAAACAAACAAAAAGCAAAATAAACAAACAAAAAAACAATTATATCAGAAAAAATATTTTCTCCTTCTTTATAAGAAAAAAAATACGTCTTCGTAAACAAAATGGTTGCAAAATATACAACAGCGGCGATAAGAAACTTCTATTATTATATTAAAAAAAAAAAGTCAAATAATGTGTGTGTGAGACCTAAAAGATGTCAGAAACTACACAAGCTACATTTAAAAATTTTAGATCATTGGATATAGTGTTAGTATCGATATAAATACTGGAATATTATGACATTTGGATACACTTAATAAACGGGGGTGAGGATTTAATATTTTAAAACAGCTTATATGTTGATGATAATTAGTTAAAAAAACATTTTTTTAAGAATCAAATGCAAAAACTAGGTCAAAGAGGCAGTCAACTTTTCTTTGTCGTTTTATTTTTTTCTTTATTTCCTCCGAAACTAAATGTCGCAGAACGGCGCTAATGGCCTCAAATGGTTGGAATTTTTACGAATCGTTCCTTTATAGACTTTAAGCCGGTTAAAATAATGTTTAAGGGGTCAAAAATGAGTAAAAATTGAACAAATCGTCATAATTTTTTTTTTTTTTGTACATTCATCATAGTTTAATTTTACTCTTCCATTATATATATATACATATATACATATATATATATATATATATATATATATATATATATATATATATATATATATATAGGCGCTGTATGTGTTCTCCGCTTATCTCGGCATTGTTCTAGTCGTGCTGAACCTCCGCTTGCCAGTGATATTTAACAACGCCGACACAGGAAAGGTGTGGTTGAGGATTACGCATCTCTTGTCACAAAACAATTACGCTCAGTCACCTCTACAGTGGTTATCCATAGTCTGTCAAGGTTGAAGGAAGAAAACTATATGCAGTAAATAAAAAGATTTTTGTGTCGGTCGTTGGAAAATTATTTTGCTAATATCTCAAATAATCTCCTGCATTAACTGAAAGTGTTTGCTTCCAAGAATCTACACTAGACCTGATTTTATTTAAGACATTACTATCAATTTGTTTACCATGAAAAACTGGTTCGAGAAGTTTAAAAACAAAGCAGTATATTAAATCATGGTTCCCCAGTAGTGTTGATCAAGTACCACCACCCTTAAAAAGTACAGAAAACGCTCAGATTTAGTTGCTCGCTCCAGATTAATTTTGCTAATCTATTCACGTTATTAAACATTTTTTAATAAACTATTTCGTCCTTGCCATATGCGTGCGTTTATATTTTTATATTGTAATTGATTATTTTTTTTAATCGCCTCCCCATGAGTGCAGATTTAGACACAAGGTCGTTTCATAATGTCGTGAAAATCAGCTCCCCAAAAAGAGGCACTCTGGTTAGCAACAAAACATAAAAAAATGTATCAGTCTTGAAGGATTTCTTCTCCATTTAGCGAGACCAAAATAATTAATTGCCGCATCCGAGCAAATACTGCACTTTGAT
Organism: Euprymna scolopes; assembly: GCF_053919585.1. Classification (NCBI taxonomy): domain Eukaryota; kingdom Metazoa; phylum Mollusca; class Cephalopoda; order Sepiida; family Sepiolidae; genus Euprymna; species Euprymna scolopes. The sequence continues at coordinate 19,814,463 of NC_136511.1, read as the reverse complement.
CTTAGTCCGAAGGCCAAGAAAAAAAAAAGCCAACCCTTTTTTATTGGCTCCTTCTCTTGCGAATATTTCAAAATATGCCAACCAAAAAAAAAAAACGGATAACACTAAACACGAACGCGTTTAAACACATTAAAATCAATATCTTATTTCTGTAAATGCCGTAAGAACGGTTGATAAATTTAATTGAAAATTTTAATCTTCATAAATTAGAAAAAAATACCCCGTAGTGTTTCCTGATGATTTTATTGTCTTTATAATTTGTATAAACTTACTTGCAACTAGATACAAAAATACGAAACACCAAAGTGCAGAGGTAACCCACCTCTTTTTTCCTGCCAAAAAATAGGGTGCCTTTTACACCTGAAGAAGGTCGAAGGTTACATAGCCCGGAACGTTGCACAGAGCAAGATTAGAACAATTATCCGATTAATTCAAATCATATCTCATCTAAAAAAATTCACAACTGCAAT
>NC_136511.1:19801493-19808993 GCF_053919585.1 Euprymna scolopes | reverse complement strand
CGCCACTTGGACGTAAGGGAATTAACAAGATGTTGGTTTACATTACATTTAAACTTCTGCATATCAGTACAGTCAGGGAAGCAGGTAGTAGGAAGGGAATTCCAAAGTTTAACTGTTCCAGAGAAGAAACTAGTAGAGTACAAAGCTTTCTTGTATTTAGGGACCTCAGCCGTGAAGGGGTGTTCATTAGTTGACCCTGTTCGATAGCAGGAAGGGAATTCCAAAGTCTAGCTGTTCCAGGAAGAATCTATTAGAGTAGAAAGCTTTCTTGAATTTAGGGACCTCAACCGTGAAGGGGTGTAATTTTGTTGCTAAGTGGGTTTGTCATGGATATGTACGTCGAGGGAGTACAAGTGCAACGCGTTCATCGGAACACATTGCATTAAAATATTTGTGAAACAGGCACAAAGATGCAACACTGCGGCGATGGGACTGGGGTTGCAGCTTAGTTGACAATGTGGACCTATATTTGATTGAAAAACTATTTTTTGAATCCTATCCAGGAGGAAGAGACAGGTGATAAATGCACAAGCCCTGATGTGGTAACAATATTCCATGCATGAGTGAATGGTGGCTTTGTAGAGGTACTCTTAGCTTTCTAACACGATAGAGGGAACCCACCGTATTTACAGTAGACTTCGCAATGTTTTCAACGCACTTGTTCCAGTACAGTGCCAACTTCTTCGGGGATCATCTGGGAAACATTAATGTTGCAGGCATGTGGTTTCAGTGGGGCAGGGTCACATGCACCAGTACGCGCGATACGGTCAACTTACTAAGAAAACCGATTGATAAACAAATGATTTCACGAAATAGACCTGTCAACTGGCCACCCTGTTCGTGGGTTTTAACTCTATTAGACTATTTTCTTTAGTGGAATATAAATTCCCATGTCTCCCTTTCTACACCAGACACAATAAAGCACTTGGTAGAGAACATTCGGCGCATTATTGCCGAAATACCGCATAATTTAATTCGTTCAGATTGTGGAAACTGTACATCTAGGTTACACCATATAACTATATACATGCCAGATGCGAACGGCATATCCGATGTACTCGTGTCGTACTAGGTAACAGTTAGAAAAAAGTTTATATTTTAATATGGAGAAGTCTGGATTAAGACTAAACTAAATAGTGCTTCCATTAAAAAATAGTAAACCATATACTACAACCTAATCCCTGCCGAAAAGAATAAGTTCCATCTCTACTCAAATCTGTATCTCCCTCGCTCTATCTCTCTTTCTCCCTCCCTCTCTCTCTCTCTCTCTCTCTCTCTCTATATATATATATATATATATATATATATATATATATATATATATATATATATATATATATATATATGTGAGAAAGATCAGGGGAGAAAAGAAGAGGGGCCTGGGATTGATCTATGTATATAGATTGTTTCTAATGATTATATTGTCTATTTTATATTGAGCACTTTTCATGTCATATATATATATATAAATATATATATATATATATATATATATATATATATATAACATAATTTTAGCTGCAATTGTCTTATATAAAATAGTACATACAATAATATTTTGTAAGACCGATAATAACTGGATTTACATACCAGGAGGTATATTGCATTACATTATTCTGAAGAATAACATAATATATATGTGTGTGTGTGTGTGTGTGTGTGTGTGTGTGTGTGTGTGTGTGTGTGTGTGTGTGTGTGTGTGTGTGTGTGTGTGTGTGTGTGTGTATCGATCCTATTTTGATCTGATAGAGTGTTTTTCTTGAATTGGGATTTCACGGAAACACGTATGCACATATGTAACCAATAATGTTTCTATAATAAACGGAATATATATATATATATATATATATATATATATATATACATACATACATAAATACATATATATATATATATATATATATATATATATATATATATATATATATTGCGGGGTTTTTTTTAGAGTAAAATAATTATTTTCTATAAAGAATACATTTCTCAGATTAGCGGCAATGCAAAAAATGCATATTTTAGCAATTACCTTTTATCTTATTTTTTTAAACTTTTTATGACGCCATTTTCAACTTTTGAAATATCAACGTGCATATAGGTATACATTGTTAGATTGAACTTGGAGTATAGTCTTTTGTCATATATATTTATAAGAGGTGGGTGTAAAATATATATATGTATATATATATATATAAATGTATATATGTATATGTATATATAAATGTATATATATAGATATATAAATGTATATATATAAATGTATATATGTATATATATATATAAATGTATATATGAATATATATATAAATGCATATATATATATATATATAAATGTATATATGTATATATATATATATAAATGTATATATATATATATAAATGTATATATATATATAAATGTATATATATAAATGTATATATGTATATATATATAAATGTATATATGTATATATATAAATGCATATATATATAAATGTATATATATATAAATATATATATGTATATATATATATAAATGTATATATATATATAAATGTATATATATATATAAATGTATATATATAAATGTATATATATAAATGTATATATGTATATATATATAAATGTATATATGTATATATATATATGTATATATATATAAATGTATATATGTATATATATATATAAATGCATATATATATAAATGTATGTATATATATATATAAATGTATATATGTATATATATATAAATGTATATATATATATAAATGTATATATATAAATGTATATATATATAAATGCATATATGTATATATATATAAATGTATATATGTATATATATATATGTATATATATATATATAAATGTATATATGTATATATATATATATATATATATATATATATATATATAGAGAGAGAGAGAGAGAGAGAGAGAGAGAGATGCGGATGACATCTTTTAAAAGACTAACCAGCTGTCCCTTTTAGCAAACACACACGCACACACACATTTATTTCATATATAGTATAATATTTTATATAATATAATATAATGATAATAAAATATCTTTTGCATACGATTGTTTCAACCCATTTAAAAAAATATTAATTTTCATGCTATGCAAACATTATCTGATTAGAGGAAAAAGAAAGTTAAAAACAAATTCCCTGTTGAGATCTGTGATCAAAATATGATCGCCATTTTATATCTAAAGTTTATATGGTTTTACTTTTTGATTTTTTGAGTTCTTCCAATATCTAATCCACCCGAGTTGTTCAAAAAGTAAAACCCCCATTTTATTTTTATACAAAAAGTTGCAGGGCTATGAAAATGAGAGTGGTACCATTAAAACGAGCGAATTTTTGGTCCCATAACTGATTTTTGTCTGCATAGTCAAGACCATTCTAAATGCACTTTTGTCAGCGTTGTACATCGGTGTAGGAGCGCACTTTATCATATGAGGGTCTTTCCAAAATAAAACCTCCTATTTTTTTTATTTAGAAAAGATGAACAGCTACGAAAACAGAAGTGGTACCGTTTAAACGAGTGACATTTTATATTCCAAAATTTATTTTTCTACATAGTCACCACAATTCTCAATACAAGGAATTCTATGACACATCTTTGTTTCTGACGAACGTCCATGACACCAGTTGCTTTCTTAGAGTCTCAAACCGTCAATATTTGCAACAGAGCGATGAACCTTTCAGGATATTAATAAATAAGTTGCGTCATCATAAAATGCAATTTGCAATTCACTCTGATCCATTCATTATATTATTATGAAATAAATTGCTTATGGGTCCAGACATTTGCACCACTTGCATATAGACAGAGTTTGTTTTATTAAGACAAGTTATAATCAAGCGTTTTATGCAAATAATTATTACACATGGACGTTTCTTTTACCTCCGTAGTTTGTTTGAATTTATATATATACTAGCATTTCAGCCCCCAGCGTTGCCCGTGTGTTTGGAGGTGATGTTGAGCAAAAAAAAAAAAAATGCGGTAAATATTTTTTAATTTGACCCCTTAACATTTATTGTTTTGGGCTCAAATTGAGTTAGTAAGTTAGATCCATGTCCAAAGAACATATATCTAAAATTTCAAGTGTATAGTCCCAAAAATGTCGAAGGAGTTTGGTAGAGTTCTCAAAGGTCAAATCGTTGAACTTTGACTCGTTAAAAGCCAAATTTCTTGCCGAAAACCGCTCACATCGATTTTCCCAAATCTCAGTACACTGTATATCAAATTTCGAGTCTGTAAGCTAAAAATTGACAGAGTTATTGCGTAGGAAAATGTACACACACACACACACACACAGACACGTTCACTTTTATAGATATACTAGCATGCGTGCCCGGCGTTGCCCTGGTATTTGGAGATGTATGTTGCGCAAAAAAGTGGTCAATTTTTTTTTAATTTGACCCCTATTATAACCCCTTAACCTTTATTGTTTTGAGCTCAAAGCAAGTTATTAAGTTAGATCCATGTCCAAAGAACCTATATCTAAAATTTCAAGTGTTTAGACCCAAAATTGTCGTAGGAATTTGGTAGAGTTCTCAAAGGTTAAATCGTTAAACTTTGGCCCCTTTAATCGTACAATTTCTGGCTGACCACCGATCACATCGATGTTCCCAAATCTCAGTACCTTGTATATCAAATTTCAAGTCTGTAGACTAAAAATTGACCGAGTTATTGGGTAGGTAAATGTACAAAGACAGACACACAGACAGACACAGAGAACGTTCACTTTTATAGATAGATAGATAGATAGATAGACTAATAGATTAAACAAAAATATATACGTATACATAAATATATGGAAACAATTTTTTGTTTACTGTAAAGATTTTACGCAAATATTATGCAAGTATAAATCATGTAGAATATCTGCATGAATATAATTACACGTAATAAACTAATAGGGAATTAATTAAAATGAATGTTGAAAAAAATATGCAAATTAGCTAGATCTTTTGCTAGTGAATGCAATTCCACAAGCCATATATAAGACAATTGTAATTTCTTTTTAAATAAATAGAAAAGAGGGCTTTTAATATGAATATCAATACACACAAAAGAAAAACGACTTTATAGGAATATATATATATATATATATATATATATATAATGATAAATAATTAGAAATATGAATATTATCTTTTAAATTAGAGCCTTTTAAGATAAAATAACGCTCAATGTACTGGATAGAACCATTAAAAAATAAAAACTAATGATGAATATAAGCCGAATAAATAACAAAATTTATTTATATATCAAATTCGAACATCTGTCTGCCTGTGTGTCTGCCTGTCTGTCTGTCTGTCTGTCTCTCTCTCTCTCTCTCTCTCTCTCTCTATATATATATATATATATATATATATATATATATATATATATATATATATATATATATACATACACATATATATATATATATATTACAGGATCATAGAAAGGACAAAGCCATATATTGATATACAGAGATTTACTTCCTAATAATTGCAATAAGACATGTTATATGCATTTTATACCTCGGTATTTCGAAGCCTAATTCTTCTCATCAAAAGCTTTGCTATAGGGCTAGGTTGCAAACGGTTCAATGCGACATGTAGCTGTAAATGTAATTGAGGGATATTAAAGAATCTGGTCTATAAGTGATGGAGTAGAAGTATTCGGTTAAAATTATGCAAGTGATTTCATTTCCCATCAGAACATGGTCTGAAGGGCGAGATTGCTATAACGGTAGCCCTCCGGCTCCTCTTTTGATGGGAAGAATTAGGTTTCGAAATACTGTGGTGCAAAGAGCACATAACACCCGTCTAATTGATGTTTTTTTATTATTATATCGGCAAATATATATATATATATATATATATGTATATATATATATATATATATATATATATATATATATATATATATATATATATATATTGCTTTCTTTTGGTTATAATCCTGTTATTATATTTAAGCTCCACCGTATCAGTTGAGTGCCACACACCTTGATACATCAACAGTTAAAACATCTTTCAGTACTTCTTTAACCACCTTTTAAACACACACACAGACACACACACACACACACACATATATATATATATATATAGTCTAAAGAAGCCTAATATATATATATATATATATATATATATATATATATATATATAGTAAAATTAAATTTAAAACTGCTATTTAAATTCTTCGAATATTGACTAAATTCAGCCTATAGTAAGCTTACCACTCGCTGTTATGGCGCTGAATCAGCCACAATAAAAACAGAACAACGGCGCAAAACAAGACGTGTATTAAATAAAAGTCAAACAAAACAAAATGAAACGATTGTTTTCCGTTCCATCGAACACGCAAAGTTAACTCCGGAACTAGAGCCCTTCCTGGGATCGTTAAGAGTTCCGGTATATACGAACGGTGGTTGAGTCCATTCAGAGGGTGGTTTCCCCACAACATTTGCATAAGTCGATGTTTCGCTGGAAAATCCAGGAATACAAAAAGAGAATGCAGCTATATAACAGTGGTAAGAAAAAGAAATATTATCGAAGTTATGAAATAAAAACGTGGATCATCAGCTGTTTACTATGTAGCTGTTTCCAAGATTTAAAACCGGGGCACCTGGTAAATTTGTGGCTACCATCGTGCTAATACATATAAAAATAAAAGAAATAAACAAATTATATATATGAAATAAATAAATATATATATATATATATATATATATATATATATATATATATATATATAAATTACAATAAGTTTACCAAGGTAATCAAAATGGTAACCTTAAAATATATTATAAATATTAAAGAGTTAATATTTACAAGTAAAATAATCTCAACCAGATGCAAAAGCTCAATAAAACCGAAAAGGAAATAGAGCTTATAATACGAACAAATGATTAATAAAACATGTTAAAAGATATCTTGAAAAAGAGTTAAAAACATATTTAATTTTAAAAAAGGAAGCACAAGATAAGTGGATAGCCTTAATCCGCGGAGTTTCGAAGAAATATTCTCCTTCTCATCAGAGGACAGGAATTAGCAAAATGTGGGATCGGATTTTGCATATAAAAGTATTTAATGAAACTACAAGTAAGTCACAGATCTTACTTGGTTAAAAAAAAAGGGTGAGGTAAGGGGAATAGGAGGTAAAAGAAAAATGATAAAAAGATTTCACATGAATGGATAGTCCGGTGAAGGGTAAAAAATCCAAGAATTATATATATACATATATATATATATATATATATATATATATATATATATATATATATATATATGCTTGAGATGTTCAAACGTAGGGACTAGTAAATACAATGAGGTTGTTAGATTGTGCTTGATAACAAGAGCAAAATATTTTTTATTATCTCTTCGAAGGTAAACAGTTACATTTATTCGCTACAAACAGCTATCTGTTTCAGTCGATGAGACTTCGTCAGGCGACCCTGAACCATTCGTCGCCATACTGAACAGATGGTTGTTTGTAGCGACCAAATGTAACAGTTTACCTTCG
>NC_136511.1:19788993-19793993 GCF_053919585.1 Euprymna scolopes | reverse complement strand
ACATATATATATATATACATATATAAGTAGTAAGTTATAAAATATATATGGCGATTAAGCTACACTGAATATTCCGCGTTTCATCCAATCTAGGGTACTTCAGACTTATATATATATATATATATATATATATATATATATATATATATATATATATATATATATACAGAGGAATGCATATACATACTTAGGTGCGTGTGCGTGTGTTTACATATACAGATATCCTTTATACACAAATTTGGTGAATCATTCATTTTTCGGCTTGATAAGGTGGGCCTCTCTAAATTGAGTTTCAACTGTGTGTAACCAATATTGTTTGTATAATAAAGACTATATATGCTTGTTCTGTCCTCTGTTCACCACATCCTAATAAAGACATGCGTTTCAATAGATGTACATATGCGAAAAGAAACTGTACATACATTATATATATATATATATATATATATAGTTATGTGTACATGTTTCGGTTACCGAATCGTATTAACGATCCAGTAACTTCATCAGACATTACAGAAATGGTCATTATGATTGGAGAAATGATATTAGAAGTAGCACGAAAAAAAAAGAGGGGAAGAAAAAGGGTGAAAAGAAGGGGGCGGAGATCGACAACAGTTAAGTTTTAAGGTTTAATAAATATTAGACAATTGTAGGGGTAAGGGGAGGTTTAAGAAATTCAGCTAGACATGGATAGTAATATAGAGAGGGGATATATATATATATATATATATATATATATGCATATGTCTGTATATATATGTATATGCATATGTATATATATATATATACATATGCATATACACATATATATATACAAACATATACATATACATATATATTCATATGTATATATATATATATATATACATATGCATATACACACATATATATATACAAACATATACATATACATATATATTCATATGTATATGCATATATATATATACATATGCATATACATATATATATATATATACATGTATATACATATACATATATGTGTACATATATATATGTATTTAGTAATATCGATCTATATAAATATAGATATATGTGTGTGTGTTTTTGGAAACTATAATAGGAAGGCTGTAGTTATTAATACGCTGTATATAAAGAGATAATTAAATGCGTACATGTAAACGCACACACACATATATATATATATATATATATATAACTACTTCATTTAATCACATAAATTAATATACGAAAGTATAAATTTATGCGTAAACTTTAAGTATTGACTTCAACAGTGCTCAATACATAGGTAGAGCTAGGTAGTAAGTTATAAAATATATAATTTATAACTTACTATATATATATATATGTATATATATATATATATATATATATATATATATATATATATATATATATATATATATATAAGAGAAAGAAAATTAAAACTGGCTAAAAACACAATTTACAAAGTCCTTATTCCCCGGAGTTTCAAAGAATATGTATATATGTTATTCTTCTCATCAGTGGACAGAAAGAAATCAGCAAATTATATTTGTATATAAATGTTGGATATATAAAAAAAATATCTAACAATCCGCGCATAATCCCTCTCTCTCTCTCTCTATATATATATATATATATAATTCATTAGTAGATATTTTCGTTTTGAACACATTCTGATCGCATATATATATATATATATATATATATATATATATATATATATATATATATATATATATATATAGCTGTGTTGTTACTGCGTAATGCCGTTCCAATTGATCTTTGAATGTGCGTTATTGAAATGCTAATATTGAAATGCCAATATTAAGTCATCGTAGATACGACGTCTTCTCTGGCGGATAGGAAGTGATTTTTTTTTTTTTTTTTTTTTAGCGTGTGTTCGACGATGTCAATGTGCAAGAGATACAGTAAATGCGAAAGAACGAATTGGAAGTAAAACGTATTTATGCATATTTTCCTGCGTATTTGTGCTAAAACGGCACACACGCATATCTACGCTTTATGTGTTTTTACATAAGCAGTAATATGTTGCCGCACAGTCATGGGCATGTTTCAGCCTACTAGTAACTAGAGACTTCTTAAATTGTTATGGCTTATACATCCGTATTGAAGACTCTTATTAACCTAGTTAAAATTTATTGGTTATTTTACCTCTGGTAAACAATGACCTCGGAGAATATATATATATATATATATATATATATATATATATATATATATATATATCTGGTTTTATGCTTCATAACATTGAAATTATTATTCTTGAAGCATACGTGACAGCCATATATATATATATATATATATATATATATATATATATATATGCATATATTAATACAGCCATATTTATATCTATATGCATATATATATATATATACAGCCATATGTATATATGCATATACACATATATATATATGCATATATATATATAAATGTATATATATACAGCCAAATGTATATATGTATATATGCATATATATATACAGCCATATGTATATATGTATACATGCATATATATATATATATGAATGTATATATATATACAGCCAAATGTATATATGTATATATGCATATATATATATATATATACAGCCATATGTATATATGTATATATGCATATATATATATATGTATTTATATAGCCATATATATATGCATATATGTATATATAGCCATATATATACATAAATATATATATATATATATATAGCAATATACATATATATATGCATATATGTATATATATATAGCCATATATATACATAAATATATATAGCAATATACATATATATATATATGCATATATATATGTTTATATATATGTATATATATATGTGTGTATATATACATATATATATATATATATACATATATATATATATATATATATATTATGGCAGTAGAGTTTAGTTTCCTAGAGGTACATCCAATGAAACAACATTTGTCTACCAAAAAGTGCTCAATGAGTAAACAGAGCAGGTATATTAAATTTATTTATACAAATATTGATGGTTACATATGTGCATACATGTTTCTGTAATCACCCGTGCTAAGGAAGATTACGTCTTCTGGCTAGGAATTATCATGTCAGTTTTCGATGATAATTCATGGCCTGAAAACTTCCTTCAAATTATAAAAGTTCTTCAACATTTTTAATTTCCAATTATTTTTGCCTGAAAAGATAAATAATAATCGAAACGGTATGCAGTAGCAAAATATTACTGTATTTACACAAAGAAAATAAAAAAGTGTGTATATATATATATATATATATATATATATATATATATATATATATATATATATATATATACTTAGATAGATATGAAAAGAAAATATGTTTAGAAATAATAATCTAACATGGTATAAAATGAAAAAAAAAGTAGCTTATCTATTCATCAACGTTACGTCTTATTCTAAGACATTCTTAAGGTAATTGATTAAAAAAAAACAGAGGTCAGGTCATAGAGGAAGATTATCTTCGAATTTTTGTGAGCTCATCAGTAATTTAGTATATATATTTGAATTTACGAGCACAATTACACTTATTTTTATTATATAATATGTAATATGTGATACATATACATATATATATATATATATATATATATATATATATATATATATATATACACTAAAACCTCAGGATATGGGTTTCTTAGGTTACGATATATAAAACGATGATTTTTATGGTTACGTAATTAACCCGCCTTACGATGTTATTTATAATGATATTTAATTATATACATTTGTAATATATAAAGTTCTGTATTTTGTTACTAATTCTCATGCCATATCTTGGGGTTCTACCATATATATATATGTATATATATATATATATATATATATATATATATATATATATATATATATATATATAGTAATTTAGTAATTTATAAAATATATATGGAGATTAAGTTACACTGAATATGTTAGTAAATGAAGTAGTTATATATATATATATATATATATATATATGTATATATAAAGCTAATAATTATACAGACACATACATGTCAATATAAATATCTATAGCAGTGATTGTACACGTGTGTGCGTGTGTGTATGTATTTGTGTGTCCATGTGCGTAATCTTTTAGTGAGAAATAACTAGACACGCATATAATTATTTAAATTAAATTATACACTTGTATGTTTATTTTATATACCTATCTATTTGATACAACCGATATATATATATATATATATATATATATATATTTATATATATATATATTTATGTGGATGTGTTTTCTATATTTTATAAAAACATATACTACACATGCATCATATAAGTCCTTAAGACTATTTCATAAATTGAAAAGGAAATTTATCTTGCTTGTGCATGCACAATAGTAAGTAATTTGAAAATGAAAATAGCAATTTGAAAACGCATGAGTGTGTTTGTATATTTCAACCTTTTTATGACGTTGTATGTGGTTTGAATTTTTTTTTTTTTTAATATAGTCTTTATTGTTTACTATCCAATTCATGACTTTTAACGAAACACAAGAATATAGCGATACGCGCATGAACACAATATTGAAGACGCATGTTTCATTTTTGCTAGCAAGAATTACGTGTGTGAACGTGTTTATAGTACAATGCTCTGCCATTGGTTGAGATTCTTGTAGGAACTGAGCAGCAATTATCAAGTAAACTCTCGATAAATACAGACACACACACATATATGTATACCATATTAAATTTATTAGTATATAAATTTATTATTATTATTGTTATTATTATTATTATATTATTATTTATTATTATTATTGTTATTATTATTATTTATTATTATCATTATTTTTATTCTGTTATTATTAGTGTATGAGTGTGTGTTCTATATACACAAATATATATATATATATATATTTATATATATATATATATATATATATATATATATATATATATGTGTATATGCATTTTTAAATATACATATACAATTGAGAATATATATATTTTTTATATGTTGTATTTTTTATTATCGTTTTATCTGTTTCGGTGCATATG
>NC_136511.1:19661493-19768993 GCF_053919585.1 Euprymna scolopes | reverse complement strand
AAGTTCAAGTGTAATGTTAACAAACATCTTTCTACTCTTCTCCCTTCATAATGACCCCGCGAATTAATTCCATAATAGTAACCCCCTACTTCAAAGTGGCACTGTGCCTTGTTTGGGGTGGAAATTGAATAAAAAAAAAAAAAAAGAAGATATTTGTCGTCTGAAAGGTCGACCTTCAAAACGATACTGATCTTAATAAAATCCGTCGCATCTGTCGAAGGTTTTAGGCAGACATGCAAACATACATACATACATACATACATTTATATATTGGTAACTAAAAATTTTCGACCCAAACAAATTAAAAAGCTTGCCCTATCTCTGAATACCCTTTATGTAAAATTTCAAATGTTTAGACCAAAAATTGTTTGAGTGATTTGGTAGAGACCGCAGAGGTCAATTTTTTAAAAAACTTTGACCCTTATCATGACCCCTTAGCATTTATTGTTTTGGGCTCACATTAAGTTAGATCCATGTCCAAGGAACCTATATCTAAAATGTCAAGTGTTTAGACCCAAAATTGTCGGAGGAGTTTGGTAGAGTTCTCAAAGGTCAAATCGTTGAACTTTGAAACATTTACAGCCAAATTTCCAGCCGAAACCCGATCACATAGATTTTCTCAAATCTCAGTACCCTGTATATCAAATTTCGAGTCTGTAGACTGAAAATTGACAGTTATTACGTAGGGAAATGTACACACACACACACACACACACACACACACACACACACAGATGCACAGACACGTTCACTTTTATAGATATACTAGCATGTGTGCCCGACGTTGCCGGGGTGTTTGGAGGTGTATACTGAACAAAAAAACAAAACAAAAAAAACGGTCAATTTTTTAAATTTGACCTTTATTATGACCCCTTAACATTTATTGTTTTGGGCTCAACTTAAGATATTAAGTGAGATCCATCTCCAAGGAACCTATATCTTAAATTTCAAGTCGGAGGAGTTTGGTAGAGTTCTCAAAGGTCAAATTGTTTGATCGCTTAACAGCCAAATTTCTGGCCGAAAACCGATCACATAGATAGATTTTCATGTTGGTGTTAGGGAATGGAGTTTGTAGGATGAGCGGTTGAGGAGTTAGGTTTTAAAGCCAAAACGTATTCAAATGTTATCTTAAACAAGTATGCGGTTTGCCTGTCTGTTGCCCAACAAATAAATGCTGCCAAATTACTCTTCTTCCTAACGAGACTGGTTTTTAGGGTCTTTATGCATCTGTGTTACCGCGCTATCTTTTAGATAGTATTTTCAATTTAAATTCAATTTTTACAATGCATTTGTTTATTAACTTCACCGATCAGGCCGGCTTTGCTCCGGCCTGTTCATACTTTAAAGTGCATATGTATATATATATTAAAAAGTTTGACTCATGTCCAGGTAACCTACATAAAAAATTCAAGTATTTAGACCCAAAACTGGCGGAGTAGTTTGGTTGAGTCTTCAAAGGTTAACTCTTTCAACTTTCACCTTTTTGGTAGCCAAATTCTCGCCTGAAAACTGATTAAAAAGCTTGCTGCACGTCTGAATACCCTTTATGTAAAATTTCAAATCTTAGACCCAAAATTTGCAGAATAGTTGTCTAGAAACTGCAAAGGTCAAATCTTTTGAACTTGGACCTGTAGGAAGCCAAATTTTCAGCCAAAACCGATCAAAAAGGTTGCCCGATGTCTGAATATCCTTTATGTAAATTTTCAAATGTTTAGACAAAAACTTGACCGACTCCTCTACGCTATTTGCGCCCTTAAAAAAAAACATGTGGTAGTATACTGGGAATCAATCCTGTATCATTGCATTCTACAGACGTGTAGTTCTTGGAAAGAAACTTTGCTCATGGAACTTTTGTTTAGTTGTAGGTAGACAGAAGGAGAAAGTAAATTTATTTACAATAGTTTTAGTGTTCGACTGAGCTCCAATCTATGGTCTCCCTTTCTCAAACCTTCACCAAAATACCCGACTTGCTACAACCACTATATACGATTTCTCCCACTCTCTATCTGTGCCTAAATCTAAACGCAGATTCCATGAATAAAGCTTCTTTCCTAGAACTGCTCGCCTGTGGAACACTGTTCCGCTGGTCTGCTTCCCGGTTGAATACAACATAGTAGCCTTCAAATCCAATGTAAACAAATTCTTGTTGAGCCGTCCCCCTAATTAATCCAAATTCTAATCAATCTACGCCATTAACGATCACGCCATTACCGTCGTACATTCAGTAACCTTCATCCATAATGACGATTCCGAAGTAAAAAAAAAAAAAGTTATATGAGTGTTTGTTTAACGTTATTTCACTCAACTTTTTTCCGATCTTCCTTGATCGCTGTCATTGCAGTGAAAATAACCTGTGGACAGTCGAAAGTGTTGATTTATTTTTAGAACCCGCATTACTCTTGTTTCCTTTATGAAGTCCTTTAGTTCTCACATTCCATGAGCGATTTTTTTTTTACGAATAGAGAAGTATTGCTGTTTTCTGTGTCGTAATCTATCGATCAAACACTTTCGACTTTCAGGTCTCATTTTTACGCTACTTAGATCAAGTGACTTCATGTCTTGTCCGGAGCAATTTCCATGAAAAAACCTTCCTTAATATATTTAAATTAAAAAAAAATACAAAGCAAGTGAGATAGAAACAGCAAACCTTAGTTATTTAATAGATCTATAAAGTATCATCCTCATCCCCATCCCTGCTCAAAAAAATGATAAAATCGGGATTCCACTTTTTAGGCGATTACGTGTGATTATAATGAAAGATGTGAAGGAAATAAGAAAATTAAAACAAAAACAACAAAATTTAAATTGTTTCGAGTTTATTTTTTTGTTTGCTTTTTTTACATATTAATAATTTTTATTATTTGAATTCGTCGGACTACTACTTTTATTTTAAATATTATCCCTAAAATATTTCGACTGATTGAGCTCTGACTTCCTCAGGTGTGCTTTGTTGAAGTCAGGAATATATATATATATATATATATATATATATATATATATATATATACTAGCTGTACCCTGCCACGCGTTGCTGTGGCTCAAATTGGCGCAATGGAAAAAGTTCCAAAATGAGAAAAAGCATGTTTCTAATAGGTTTAATTTTCCATTTTGCATGGGTACACAGTTTTTGTTGTTCCATTTTCTTAGCTGATATAGAGATTTTCCGGTTTGGTGAATCTTGAATATGTAACATAAATTGTCCATGTGAAAAAAACAGTCAATGTGTAACTGTAAGACCCACAATTGTAAAGATTGTTCCCTGTGCTTTGTTGATGGTTATTGCAAATGACAATAAAATTGGAAAGTGCAATTTGCTAAAGTGTAATGATGTATCCGATGGAATCATAGGAATGCATGGAATGAAGATATATTCATCAGTGAAAGGTCCTGTTAAGATTGTTGTTTCTATGATATTGTTTGTTAATTTTTTTTACTGCAAGCTATGTGCCATTGCAAAGCTTGGATTGGTTTATATTTCACAACATGATAATTAGTACACCAAATTTCAGTTGCAATATATGCGGTGGCATCCCTGGCAAATATAGCTGTTGGATAATTAACAACTTTATCTGCTTTCACAACAGTGTCGATGGATTTGTATTTGACTACCTCACTTGGAATTTTACATTGAATAATAGCGTTAAGTTCATGGGCATCTTTGTATTGACCTGCAAGACTAGCTCATTCACTCAGTCAAATGGAATTCTTATAATTTGAATATCTGCAAAAACCTTTTAAACTAACTATTCTTTTGATGAAATAAAATTACAGAAATTACAGAAGTTAAAAGTCAAAGAATTTGGCCCTTAACTCTGATCAGCTGGCACTTTTTCGTACCCAATTTCCCACAAGTGATGCAAAGGTTTTTGTGCGGATCGAACAGTCTGCAATTGGATATGCATATTTTGAGTTAAGTTTAATGTCTTCACATGGAACAAAAAAGTAGAGTATTTGAGGCAAGCATTTATTTCATCTGCTGGTGTTGATTGAAGAATAACAGGTAACATTTGTCTGAAATCTCCTGCAAGCAATATTACTGCATTCCCAAATGGTCTAACATTGTCACGCAAATCTTGCAAGGATCGACCTAGAGCCTCAAGTGATTTTTTGCGTACCATTGTGCATTCATCCTAAACAATAAGTTTGCATTTCTGCAATATTTTTACCCATATTGGATGTTTTGGAGATGTCGAACATGAGATTTTTGAAAAATTGAATGTTTTAAAGTAGAATAAATAATTCTTCTACCTGGTAGCAAGGTCGCAGGTATTCATCATGCAGCAAGGGCTAAGGCTATGTCATTTTGTTACCAAATGGCTGACAAAATCAATTTAATTAGAAAGGTTTTACCAGTTACTTCTGGTGCTGTTCAAGGTAGGAGTAATTTCCAAATAACTTCTATTCTCACAATCAGTAAATTAGGTGACTAAAATAGGATTTATCCATGTTTTGACAATGCCTTATTCACTGTAATTAATTTAGGAGACTAAAATAGGATGAGGGATTAGAGATGGACGGATAGAGAGGAAGATATATAGATAGAAAAGAGAAAGTGAGAGGAAAATAGAGAAAGAGAAGGAGATAGAGAGATAAAGGGATTGATAGATAAACAGAGATAGGGAGAGAGTTAGAAACAGAGAGGGATGAGACAGAGGAAAGGAGAGAGATAGAGGGAGTTAGAGAGAGAAAGGGGCTCAAAGAGAGATGGAGAGGGTGATATAGAGAGAAAGATAGATTGAGAGAGGGAAAGGGAGAGATGGATAGAGAGAGATATTAAGAGAGGAAGAGAGAGGAGGAGAGAAACAGAAGGGGAACTACACTTCACCGTTTGTTTCCTCGTTCAGTAGAGAAGAAATCTTTCGAAACTGAGGCAATTTAAATGTTTTGTTATTATCCAGAGTACCCCTTTTTTTGGGGGGGGGGCTAGATTTTCCTCACATTAGAAACCGACCGGGTTATCTGTACTTTCACTTAACAAATTAATAAAAGAAAAACATATTGTAAAATTTGAATTTAACATGAAAATACTATTTTTAAAAATAGCACGATAACATAAGTGCATAAGTGCCACTTTATGTACTCATTGGGCGTTGAGTTCCATGGCGACCAGCATAATTATTTAATGGTCGCTCCCTTAGCCCCCACTAGTCAAGGCTAATGCATGCGCACGTAACATTTTTTTATTTACTGACGTTGGCTTAGTAACTAAACGATTTATTGATAATTTCGTAACCCTAAAACGCATGCCGGAAGATTTAAATTGGTTCATTATTATTGTAATGAAAAAAAAAGTTCCATTCAACACAAAACCAAAAACACATATTAATGATAAATGATTTATTATTCTATTCATTGAAATTTACTAATTTTTAAATAAAATAGTTAAAAAAAAAGTTAATAAAAAAATAGTTGCTTATGTGAGCATAAAAAACTTTTTTTTTGTTTTTTTTTAGATTAGGTCCACCTTATAATCCCCCCACCTCCTAATCTTAAGAACAGCTTCCGGAGTAAACACCACTTTTGGAGGGGGGGGCTATTTGCAAAATTTAACTGATATTTGTTGTCAGCATACCCACCCGAAAATATTATTAAAAAAAGGAGGGGTTCAGTGCCCGTGGCAGAGAAGTAGATTTATTTATCAATAAAAGTTGCGGAGAAGTAAATTTATTTATCAATAAAAGTCGTCATTTAAAAAAGAAAATTGTGGAGGCGGACCTAAATGTAAATATTTACCCCAAAAATTATCCCGAAGTTTATTACAAAAACGTTTTGTTTTCGCACCATTCAACAATTTGTTCATCCGCGCATGTAAATTAAAAAATATTTGTAAAAGTGAGAAGTTATCAGTAAATGATTTAGTTTTTTTTTAATTTATTTATTTATTTATTTATTTACATTAGGTCTACCTCCACAAATGTTAAGAACGGCTGTCAGAACAAACACCCTCAACCTCTCCATGTTAACAACGGATTTTGGAATAAACACCATTGGGGGGGGCGGATATTTAAAAAAAAAAGTCGATAAAAGTCGTCATTTAAAAAGAAATTTAAAATAAAATGTTTGTAAAAGTTAGAAATTGTAAATAAATGTTTAGTAACATTTTTCGGTGCTAATACAGAGAGTAATCCGTGCTATTTTTTAAATCGTATTTCCACGTTTAATTAAAGTTTTATCATATGTTTTTTTTATTCAATTGCAAGGTTAAAGTACAGAATAGGTACAAAACACCCTCCCCTCCCCATGTTAAGAAGGGCTTTTTTAAATAATAACGTTATTATTTCAGCATGGATCACTCTCTGCATGAGTACCCATTTTTCTTTTAATATTCATAAAAAGTAAAACTTTTTTCAAAATTAATAAATAAATAAATGTTTGTAAATGTGACAAATAATCGTTTAGTTACGGCAACGTCAGTAAATAAAAAATGTTACGTGAGGGGTGGGATGGTGTGGGGGAGTAAGGGAGCGACTATTATTTTTTTCTGCTGGTCGCCATGGAACTCAACGCCCAAGGAGTACCAAAATGTAATTTTTTTTGTCAAATAAATAAATTTCAATCAATTTTTGCAATAAATAATAGATAGCAACTTCGTTAATTTTACGACTCGCCCCAGCATATTATAAACAGTAAAAACCCTAACTTCCACATGTTAAAACGGCTTTCGGAATAAACACCCCCAACTCACCCATATTAAGAACGGCTTTCGAGGTTTATGGAAGGGCGTTTTTTTTTTTTTTTAAACATGTGGAGGTTAGGGTTTTTATAATACGTTGAGGCGTGTCGTAAAAATGAAACAGTTTAGAAAAAGTTGAAACAAACTTTTTTATGTAAACAATGCCGTAAAAAAACTAAACAATTAAAACGTAATGTTTCATGAGTGAAAAGCCTTAACATAAATTTTAAAATTAAAAAATTGGTAAGTACATAAATGAATTTAAATTTTTAAAATATGGGATTTTTATTGTGTCTGTGCTAATGCAGAGAGTGATCCGCGCTATTTTTTAAATCGTATTTCCACGTTTAATTAAAGTTTTATGATATGGGTTTTTTAATTCAATTGTAAGGTTAAAGTACAGAATAGGTACAAAACACCCTCCCTTCCTCATGTTAAGAATGGCTTTTTAAATAATAAGGTTATTATTTCAGCATGGATCACTCTCTGCATGAGTAAGTTTATTCGCAGTAATGGCTTACGAAAATAAATTTATTCTATTTAATATTTTAATAATTCGCGAGGTAAATTTATTTTAATAACATAAAAGCATACCTCGACTCTAAAGATGGGTTAGGTGAAAGTACAGGACTCATGCAGAGAGTGATCCGTGTTGTAATAATAACATTAATATTTAAAAAGCCATTCTTAACATGGGGAGGGAGGGTGTATTTAAACCTTACAATTGAATAAAAAAACATATAATAAAACTAATTTAACCTGGAAATACGATTTAAAAAATAGCGCGGACAAAAAAAAACTGTACTTTACCAACCAATCTTATATCGAAAAACAAAAACAAAAGACTCAAAAAGCAAGCGACAAGCTTTTTTTGGCCTTATATAATAAAGAAAAAATGTGGAAATTAAAAAATTTGGAAGATAAGCAAATGAATTATGTTTTTTTTTTGTTTTTTTTTTACTTATCGAGTTAACAGAAAATGAAATCTTTCGTCAATTCCTGCCTGTGAAATGAATCGAACCGGAAGTTCAGTTTTATCAACAAAGCAGATTCGCACTAACGGTTAACAAGATATATTTATTTTATTTAATATTTTAATAATTCGCGAGGTAAATTTATTTTAATAACATAAAAACATACCTCGATTCTAAAGATGGGTTTCTTCGAAATTCTGCAGAATAAGGACTATCCACTTATTTTTTGCTTCCGTTTTAAAATTAAATATGTTTTTAACTCTTTTCCAAAGTGTTTTTAACATGTTTTATTACCTAATTGTTCTTATATATATATTAGAGAGAGAGAGAGAGAGAGAGAGAGAGAGAGAGAAGAACACAATTTACACTTTAAATTACACTTTACAAGAATTTACTTTTCAACAAATATTTCTTATTTGGGTGTCTTATTGTACAATAAATCATTTAAAAATGGTCAGTGATCTGGTACCGGCCAGGCTCAACGGCTTTTGCTGGATCACGTTAGTCCAGCAAGACGCACCGGTTCTCGGTGGATCAATTTAGTCTTGCTGGACTAAAATGATCCATCGAGATTATGCCGTCGTGATTTCAACTACCTTCTTAGCACCAAAAAATAAAAGTGCCGATTATTATCTAGTCGGCCGAGTTTCGGTTCTGGCTTGAGGCAGTTGCTAGTCTAGCCGCACTGAAGAACCTCGGTGACTATTCACACACACACACAAACACGCACGCACACACATACACACACACACACACACATATATATATATATATATATATATATATATATATATATATATATTCTTTAAATTATAAAATTATCCACTAACACGAAATCGAGACCCCATGGTAAGAAGCCAAAAGTCCTATCACTAGACTATCTCGCACGACGGTTTGGATATATCGCGATTTACGTAGATATCATTTATTTGTTTTTGTGATATGTGTTGAATGAATTTTATTATTAATGCGTTAGTGCATTTTTACCTAAATTCGAGTTGGGAATATTTTCCCTTCAGCAAATTTTCTACCCTGAAATTGGGAGCGGCATATATATTGTTTTGTAAAATATAATCTATCGAGATTCGAAATCGGGACCCCATATTAAGAAGCCGAAACTCCTACGAATGGACCATCTCGCACGATTGTGTACATGTATAGGGCCGTTCAAAAGTAAAACCATCTATTTTGTTAAATAGTTGGAAAGCTCCGAAGACAGGATGTGGTACGATTTATAGGACCGACTTTTTGTGCTCCATAATCACCATCAATTTCAATGCACTGTTGCCAGAAATTCAATGACTCATCTCTTCTTCTGACACACGTCCATGATAGTGGTTCTTTCTTAGTCTCAAACCGTCAATATCTGCAACAGAGAGATGAATCTTTCATATCCTGATTGCATAAGTTAAGTCATCATATTTTGCAATTGTCTGTGATCCATTCGGCCGGGATTAAAAAATAGGAGGCTTTCCTTCTGGAATCCTCCTCGTATTATTGATTACGGAAAAATACGCTAAGAATCACACTATTAAGGTATAGGGTCAATCAAAAACGTATTGAAAATGGTTTGTTTTATCCAAGACAATAAATTACTGTACGTATAATAGACTGTTTCTTTCTTTGTTTGTTAATCCGTACGTCACACTTTGGAAAAAAGTCAAATACAATTTTTGAAAAGACAAACTGTTTCAAAAAGGCCGCATTACCGAAATCTTGTTTGAAAAAAGCTAATCTGGCAGCCCTGGACAAGAACATGAGACAGACTCCCCTTTGATGTAAGCTCGTTTTTATTATAATAATATTGAGAAGGTTACTTGCAATAATACTAGGGGCATTCCAGAAGGAAGGCCTCCTATTTTTTATTCCGCCCGAATGGATCATATGCAATTGCAAAATGCTTACTTAGTTTATGCAATATTTTAATTGTGTGAGAAAGCAACTGGTGGAAATTTCGACGTACAGTGGTTCTTCACCAAAGAAAGAAGTCAGCGAAATATTACGCAAAAAACGAATATTCGAAAGGTACAAGGAATAGAGAAAGATGGGACATTTTCAGAAAAAAAGTGCTAGATTGAAAGTAAATAAAAAATTGCTGATACAATGATGTTTTATTATTTGCATTGAACTATGTAGCACAATATTACTTTCTGATTATTATTTTTTTACATAGGCATCATTACTACTTATCAAGACACAGGGGCCACTCGAGGATAAGGGTAAAAGAGTGTACAGTAGTAAATTGGACAATATAGTAATTAGCAGTAATGGAAGTTCAGTAAATTTATTTACTTAAGGGGAACGGCTGTACAAGAACTTGTTTACATTAGACTTGAAGACAACCATATTGTAGTCAGCTGGAAAGCAGGAAAACGGAAGACAGTTCCACAGACGTGCAGTTCTAAGAAAGAAGATTTGTTCATGGAATCTACGTTTAGGTTTAGGCACAGATAAAGAGTGGGGGGAATTATTGATAGTGTTTTCAGTTACAGGAGTGTTTCTTGTGAAAGTTTGGCGAGGGGAGACCATAGATTGAAGCTCAGTTGAGCACTTGCCATGAAAATAATGATAAAGTCAATACAAACGCGCTACATCTCTTCTGTGAGATAGAGGTTGCAGGGAAGAAAAAAGGACATCTCCTATGAGACTACGAAGTTTATTTTGAACTCAAGGCAGGACAAATCCTTTCTAGCAGCTCTTGCCCAGATGTGGCAACAGTACTCCATCCTTCTATTTTTAAAATACAATATACACCATTTTCATAAAATTGTTAATAAACTAAATATTTTCTGCGTGTTATTATTTTTTTGTCTCATAAACTAATTTTTGCGCTATCCATAAAAATATCAGCACTATATGTTGATTAAATATATTTCTTATTATGTAAAATCTCCACGAGTCCTGCAAGTTAGTTTATAAGTTATTGAGCTCAACATAGTCTAGAGCTGGGGTTCCGTGAGTGTGTCTGAGGGGTTTTGTAAGCTCCTTTTTTTTTCTTTTTTTTTTACACAATGATCACCACTTATCAAGGCCTTGAAGCCACCCAGGGATAAGGGTTATTGCAAGTACATTAAAAAGGATCATTGCTTTATATGGAAAAATTTAAATGGCTTCAAACATTTAAAAAATTATCTGTTTTTACTGGAAGTAGATAAGATACATAACTACAGGTGTAAAGATTTTCAGGGTGGTTCATAAAGAAGTAAATAAAAATAAATTAACAAAAAAGCAATAATTTTTTATTAATCAAAAACAAAAAAATTGTTGTAAACACAAAATACAGTAAAATCACGAACATTAACAACTAATGAACAAGTATAAGTTAAAATTTGAAATGAATGTTTTCCATATTTATTTTAGAAATTATCGTGTTAGTGCTACATGAAAAACCTTTGCTATGCTCATTAGCATCCTGGTGTCCTGAAGTTTGGGAAACTCCGTGTTAGAGGGCCATCATTTCTCCCAGCCTACAGCCACAACCACTTAAAAAAATCTTCATTTAGCTCTATATCAAAAGCCAAGTGGGATTTTCATGGTAAACTTTCTTTTCTAGAATATCCTTCCTATCTGATGAATAAGATACCGTACGGTTGCTTTTCAACCAACTAGCTCATAGTATCAACACTTGCATCCCTTAGTATTCCATCCTTATCATCCATCGATTGGAATAACTAACAATACGCTACCGGAAAGCTCTTCGTTCAAACTGCTCGGCTTAACACTCACACGCAACATGAATTGGAATAAATACATTGAGAACATTGTAAATCTTGTGAAAGAGAGTGATTCTTTCTATCGTACTACAAAGTTACTAACACCTGAGAGAATTCTATATCTCTATAAGGCCACTATTCACCCCTGCATGGAGTATTGCTGCCACATCTGAACTGATGTATTTGCCCCTAGTCTCCCGCTGTTAGACAGGGTCCAAAAAGTCTGCAGGCTGATACGTCCCGCATTATAAACCAAACTCAAACCTCTGTCTCATCGCCGAAATGGTGCATTCCTGTGCCTGTTTTGCAAGTAATTTTAATGGAATGTGCTCCGACGAACTAAAGGCATCTGTATCCGCCTTGTGTAAATGCAAACTAATTACCCGACAAGCTGCAAGATCCCATTCATTTACACCGTTTACAGAGAATATGAACTGGAATAGATACATTGAGAGCATTGCCAAGGCTGCTGCAAGGAAAGTTGGTTCCCTCTACCGTGCTAGAAAACTACTTATGCCTGACAGTATCCTATACCTCTATAAGGCCACCATTCGCCCATGTATGGAGTACTGTTGTCACATCTGGGCTGGCGCATCTGCTGCTTGTCTCTCGCTCCTGGACAGGGTTCAAAAGAGTCCCCAACCTGATAGGTCCTGAACTGTCATCTAGGCTTCAGCCTCTGTCCCATCGATGAGATGTTGTATCCCTCTGCCTGATCTACAAATACTTTAATGGTGAATACTCTGACTAACTGCAAACACTTGTGCCTCCCCGACGTAACTACCCCCAACAAACCCGATAAGCTACCAAGTCTCATCCCTTTACAGTAGAGATCCTTAGGTGCAAGAAAGCCTTTTACTCCAATAGTTTCTTCCCCAGAACTGCGGGTCTTTGGAACTCCCTTCCGGGATTCTGCTTTCCCAACTGCAACGATATGCAGAAGTTCAAGTGTAATGTTAACAAACATCTTTCTACTCATCTCCCTTCATAATGACCCCGCTAATTAAGTCCCTAATAGTAGCCCCCTGCTTCAAAGTGGCTCTGTGCCTTGTTTGGTGTGAAAATTGAATTAAAAAAAACAAAAAACAATAAAGGCACCTGTATCCGCCTTGTGTAAATGCACACTAATTACCCGACAAGCTGCAAGATCCCATTCAATCACATTAGAGATCCTTAGATGCCGAAAAGTTTTCTATTCTAATAGTTTCTTCCTACGACCTGCTAGACTTTGGAATTCCCTTCCGGTATGAACAAGCACCTCACTGCTCAACTACCTACATAGTATTCCTGTCGAACTGGTCCTCAATAGTAACCCTTTGCATCCAAGTGGTATTGTGCTCTTTTTCGGGTAAAATAACATAAAAAATATGAATATATAACGATAGAGCAAAGGAAGAGTAAAAAACTCTTTTCTGTGAAAAAGAGGCTGGTGGTGGGGCAAGCAGCATCTCCCCAAATGTGGAAACAATATTGAATCTTAGGACGTATTTGACGATTTTTACATGTCGAGGATTATGTCGGGAGTGAGATACGTTCGGGATCGTTTTTAAAATACATTAGTCGTATGATTGCTTCCCTCGATTTTGCAATCAACTTTGTTAATCCCCTTAATACTGTCTAATACTTCAATAATATTCACCCTTTTCCAGCTGATAATCAATCCATCTCATTAACGGGATTGGTTTTTGAAATTGATAAGTAGTGCTCTATCATTTCGAAAAATTGTAAAATTAAAGACAGAAATCTTTTCAGCAGAGGGAATCCAACATCATTGCAGCATCCTTGGTAATACCTCTGATAGATTTGTTCCAATTCGTGTTGCCCGTAAAGCAATAAGCCCTTTTTTACATAGACATCAACACTTATCAAGTCCCATTGGCCCCTCGAGGATAAGGATTAAAGAGAGTACAGTAGTCAATTGGACAATATAGTAATCGTTACTAATGGAAATTCGGTAAACTTGTTAACTTAAATGGAACGGCTCATCAAGAACTTGTTTACATTGGACTTGAAGACAACCATATTGTAGTCAGTTGGAAAGCAGGAAAACGGAAGACAGTTCCACAGGCGTGCAGTTCTAAGAAAGAAACTTTGTTCATGGAATCTACGTTTAGGTTTAGGCACAGGTAAAGAGTAGGGGAAGTTATTGATAGTGTTTTCATCTAGAGGAGTGTTTCTTGTGAAAGTTTGGCGACGAGGGACTATAGATTGGAGCTCAGGCGAGCACTTGCCATGAAAATAACTACAAAGCAGAGACAGACTCGCAACGTCTCTTCTGTGGGAAAGAGGTGTTAGAGAAGAGAAAAGGGTGTCCTTTACGAGGCTACAAAGTATATTCTAAACTCTGTCAAGCCAGGACAAAATCTTTCTAGCAGCTTCTGTCTCAATGTCGTAAAAATACTCAATCCTTGGACGTACCTGGCTCTTATATAGGTAGAGAATTGCATTAGCGGTGAGATATTTACTCGATCAATAGAGGGATCCGACTATTTTTCCAGCGACATTGGCATCGGATTTTATGTATGTGTTCCATTTCAGATGAGGAGTAATGTTCAAGCCCCAAAACTTGTCAAAACATGGAGCCTCCTCGAGACGAGAGCCATTCATTTCAATGTATACCTGATGAGGATCAGAGCGTCAATGATGTCAAGTTAGAAGAGTGGTTTTTGGATGCATTAAAAGTAATAAGCAACCTCTTTCGCGGATGTACCACATGCTCATGATCAGAGGAGAGAGAATAAGAGAGGACTTGGTCGTTTACGCCCTTTGATGTGCTACACTAGATGGTAGTGTCATCAGCATAAATGTATATGAATGATGTAAGGATCTGATTTGGAAAGTCATTATTATAGATCAGGAAAGGAGTTCCTCTTGATTTTGATTTCTTTTACGATTATTGGTATTATATTGTTTTTCTTGATTTTCTATTATTATATAATGATATTATAATAATTATCATTGTTATTGATATTATTAGTGTTATTATTAGTGTTGACGTTATTATTGTGGTTGTTGTCATTGTTATTATTATTGTTATTATTACAGATATTAATGTTATTATTGCTATTATTATTGTTATTATTTCTGATCATTATTATTATTGCTGTAGCTATTGTAATTTTTATTGTTATTATAATTGTTATTATTGGTGTTATAATTTCTTTTATTATTATTGTTATTACTATTGTCGTTAGTATTATTATTATTATTATTATTATTATTATTATTATTATTATTATTATTATTATTATAATTATTATTATTATTATTGTGGTTACGATTAGTGTTATAATTGTTGCTGTTACTGTTCTTATTATTGTAATTATAATTGTTATTATTATTGTTATTATTGATATTATTTTTGTAGTTATTATTATTATTATAATTATTCTTATTAGAAATATTATTGTGGTTACAATTATTGTAATTATTATTGTTATCGATGTTATTATTATTTTTGTTATT
Source organism: Euprymna scolopes (assembly GCF_053919585.1). Taxonomy (NCBI): domain Eukaryota; kingdom Metazoa; phylum Mollusca; class Cephalopoda; order Sepiida; family Sepiolidae; genus Euprymna; species Euprymna scolopes. Next base: position 19,754,168 of record NC_136511.1, on the reverse strand, counting down.
GTTAGTGTTATTATTTTTAGCATTGTTGTTATTATTATTGTGGTTGTTATTATTGTTATTATTACTTTTTTGTAATTATTGTTGTTATCATTATTGTTATTTTTATAATTGTTGCTGCTATTGTTTTTTTGTTGTTATTATTCTCATTTATATTATCTTAATTATTATGATGATATTATTATTGATATTGTTGTTGTTATTTTTTATTATAAACGCTGTTGTAATTATTGTTATTATTAGTGTTATTATTGTTATTATTATTGTCGTTATTATCATTTCTTGGTTATTGTTTTTATTATTGAGATTATTATTTTGTTGTTATTGTTGAAATAATTATTGTTGTTATTAATATTGTTATTGTCTTTATTTTAAATTTTATTATTATTATTGTTATTATTATTCATATTGTTATTATTGTTGTTATTTTTAATTTAATTTATTTGTTGTTATTTTTAATTTAATTTATTTTGTTGTTATTATTGTTGTTATTGTTGTAATTTTGTTTTTATTATAATTGTTATTGGTATTGCTGTTATTCTGATTGTTGTTATTATTGTTGTTAATAATTTATTTTTATTCTTATTATTTTATTATTATTGTTATTATTGTTATTATTTTTTATTTTGTTATTATTATTGCTGCTTTGATTATTTCATTTATACTGTTATTATTATTGCACTATTATTGTTGTTTTTAATATTCTTGTTTTTATTGTTATATTTTGTTGTTCTCCTTACTGTTATTTATTTTGTTATTATTATTGTTATTAAAATTATTATTGATATTATTCTTTAAATTATTGTTTTTAGTTCTATTGTGGGCATTATTGTTATTATTATTGTTGCTATTATCATTATTTTTATTATTGTTGTTGTTGTTTTTATTATTGTTGTTTTTGTGTTTCATTATTGTGATCATTAATGCTGTAAATATTATAGTTGTTGTTTTTATTTTTGTTATTATTGTTATTATTATAGTCATCATTATTATTGATATTATTATCAATTTATTATTGTTGTTATTATTATTATTTTATTGTTATTATTATTTTTGTTTTTAATATTATTGTTGTTTTAATTTTTTTATTAATATTGTTATTATTATAAATAATATTGTTTTGTTATTATTTTGTATTATTATTTCTGTTGTTTTTATTATTGTTATTATTATTATTATTATTATTATTATTATTATTATCATTATTATTGTAATTGTTATTATTGTTATTGATTTTATTGTTATTATTATTGTTATGTTCAGTGATCTAATTATCTTATATTAAATTGAGTTTGTCCATTTATAATATGTGATCATTTAGATTTTTTATAATTAGGAAAACAATTTGATAATTCTTGATAATTTAGAAATAATAATGTACAATTTAAACAGAGAAAACTTTATGGTGTCGTATGTCGTATGCCAATTCATATTATAATTTTCAATATAAAATACGGATTTAAATCGAGAAAATGGTCACTTGATAGATCAAATAAAGCTTTCTAAAATTGAATGTAACGGACCACTTCGTCTAATTTAGAACGTGACGCCGGTTGTTTTTGTTTATGGCCAGGGAGCGGGGTTATGAAGCAACAGGCGTTGCTTAGCGAGTGGTAAAACTCTATCTCTTATATTGATAAGCGGAACAATACTTTCCCTTTCTTCTCGTTCAGACGGTTGTGATATATTAGCTAATAACTGTCACGCGCCGGCTTTTTATCACATATAAACATTGTCGAGGGACCATTGACTTTGCGCCTCAGATAAAAAAGAACGGGTTGAAGGATAGAAGCCCGGGCCGGAGTTAAGAGTCATTAAAATGGCTAAACTTTAATAGCTCTCACGATTAGGTTCCTTTTTTATTATTATTCTTTTTAATGTTTCTAGATTTTTTTTTTTTTTGGAAAAATATAAAACCGATCGATTATCTCCCCTTAGTAAATAGGCTCTCCTTTCTCTGCTCTCAATTGGCTTGTTTTTTTAATTTTTTTTTAATAATATATATTTACAGAAAGGCGAATTTATCTGTAATGACTCACATATTTTTATTTTCAAGTTTTTTTTATACTAGATGTTCAGTATTTTTTCTCATATTTATATGATGGTACTTTTGTATTTCCTTTTCATTTTTTTATTTTATTTTATGCAAATGGTCATAAATATTTTAGACTTTGAACAAATACGATCGTTCAATTTAAAAGTAAAAAGAGAAATTGTTTGACTTATTTAAATGCACTCGGGCATCTATGTCATTTGTCTTAATGCTGTAAACATAATTTACTCGAATGTGCAGTTTAGTTTAGGATATATATATATATATATATATATATATATATATATATATATATATATATATATAATAGACATTGAGAGGATATAGATAGATATATAAATACCCTTTTACATGAAACATTTTCCTGATAAAGCTAGAATCCAGACATTCATGTACTGCATCCTATCAGTGACGTGTTCCGGCATAGGCGCGAACCCAGGTCGTCGCACGTATAAAGTGTACAATAATGACGGCCTAACCATATGACCAGTACATCAAAACCCACTTTTGGTCTCGTGTTGTCCGTTGTCGATGAAATTGCTCGATTCTATCTAATTCTGGGTTCTAGCTTTTTCATTAAAAAGTTTATGTGAACGGGTATATATATATATATATATATATATATATATATATATATATATATATATATATATATACTCGTTCACATACACTTTTCGCATGCTTCATTTCCGTTAAGAGAACTTTCTTTAAATAATGTTCTACTGTAAAAGTGTTTTTTATTCAAGAAGTCTGAAGAAAGGCTGGTTACGTGAAAATTTTCAAATGCCATAATGCGTGAAATTGTCCAACTGGTATTGAAAAAATTGTAAATTACAATGCAATGAAATACACTTCTTGTTGCTATCAATTCCTTTTTTGAAGTCTTGGTTTTGTTAATACAGTATATATATATATATATATATATATATATATATATATATATATATATATATATATATATATACTAGCAAAAGTACCCGCCGTTTACTGGGTTCACAAACAGCTTACAGAAAATGGACTCTGATTTATGAAAGTATGATAGGTTATGAAAAGGAAGTGTTGTAAACAGATAGCTTCGAATTTGGGGGTATCAAAACCAATGCATATATGATGAAAGTAAAAATAAAATAGATAAACCCCATAATTTATTATACCATACCTGTTCACACTGAAACACTTATCACAATATTCTGTGGATCTATATTAAAAAAAACCTTGTTAAACTTTGTGAAATTTCCATTCCATGGAGGCCAGGTTCGAACGAACACCCTATAATTTTTTATACCATATTTCTTCAAACAGAAACATAATCATCAAAGTATGCTAACGCAGATAGATATGAAAAGTCTTTATTAAAGTGTGCGCCTATTTCCATTCTATGGAGGCCAGGCGCGAACGCGGACCCCACAATTTTAGTATACAATTCCTATTTAAGTAAAAACATACTTATCAAAGAATTATTATGTACATCTATATCAAAAACACTTGTAAACGTATTTGTTTCTTTTCTAATTTTAAAATTTTTTATTTCCATACTTTGTGAACCAGGGGCGTACGCAGTCCCCACAATTTTAATGAATCATCATTATACTAGATCAAACATACCCATTCCTTTGTCTCGATACATCTTCTATCATTATATGTGATCAGTTTTCTATAATAGTCAACAATATAGGAGCCTATTCGTGACCAGAGACACAGACGTTTAGCTATATATATATATATATATATATATATATATATATATATATACACATATATATATGTATATATACTTGTAGCCAAATTGAATATTAAAATGCTCATATCTTTAGTTCTATAGGGCGGAAGTAAATGATAATTTAAAGCTTTTTAAAGATTAAAATACTATTCTATGATTAAAATTTTATCAAAACTGATAGAACCACTATTTTCATACCAATAAAATATGCCCAAATTTGCCAACATTTATATATTTAGTGTCCTGGCAGGTCAGCTTTAGTTTTGCTGTTTTAAGATGAAATTTGCTTAGTTTTTTTTTAATAGTTTTTTTGCTTTTCTACACATTATTTTTACTATTGTATAAAAAAGAAATTTTGTGTGCGTGTGTCTGTGTGAGTCCGATCCATATGAACTCGAAAACGGCTGAGTCCAATATTTATATAATTTCACACTAAGGTATTTTATGTTCTTGGTGGTGTTCTTAGATAGAGTTTTTATCAGTATGTCTTTAATAAGTATTGATAATCGATAATCGATAATCGAAGTATTTTGATATAAGGAACAGTTGATTTTGACAAAAATTAACACCCTACACAGCTTAATATCACAAGTACATTTCGGATGGTTTGAAACACAATTGCACCATGATACTTGACATTCTTATTTGAAACGTAAATTCAGGCTATTATAACCGCACAACTAGTGAGGCCAGGAATACAAATCAACAGTAGGTTCTGTGATATTTCACGTTGTGAATTTATATTTCTGTTTAAAACACAATTGATACATTTTAAACTTATTTAAGTATATTATACATAAAAATGATTTATAAAATCAGCAGCAGATTCTCTACAGTGCAATGTATTGCGGACTTAAGTTACGGCGATTTCACCGATTTCCATGACATTAAATATATAGAACTGCGAAAAATTCGTTGATCATCATTCAATCCCGGACAATTGCGGGCCTCCCTGCTAGTATTTGAAATAATTTTTCCTAAAAAACCTACCGTCTAGCAATCTATTTTCTCCCCGACAACGCCGAATTAATACCTTTAGTTTCCCTATATAGTTCAACGTAAACATCCCAAGTAAATTTGGAAATAAGTCTCGAAATAGAAATGAGGTCAACATGGCGCGCTAATCAACTGGACGGGCAAAAAGCAATTAGAATAAGGCGAGAAAAACCGACTTAACGTCTCATCTTAGGCCCTAATGAATGAATGAATTGATGAGGAGGGAAGGAACTGTAAAATAGAAGGTGTGCTTCATTAATCCAATGACAAACACAACAAACAGAATCCAAATATGAAAATAATCGATAGATGTTTCAGAGATCGATATCAATAAATGTTAAAGTAGAAAGCTATCTCGTAATAGAGAGATATAGTTATTGCTTAAAACAAATTTATATATATATATATATATATAATTATGTATATATATAATTATGTATATATATATATATAATTATGTATATATATAAATATATATATATATATAATTATGTATATATATATACTGATGTATATATATATAATTATGTATATATATATATATATATAATTATGTATTATATATATAATTATGTATATATATATAATTATGTGTATATATATAATTATGTATATATATAATTATGTATATATATAATTATGTATATATATAATTATGTATATATATATAATTATGTATATATATAATTATGTATATATATATAATTATGTATATATATGTAATTATGTGCATATATATGTATTATGTATATATATATAATTATGTATATATATAATTATGTATATATATAATTATGTATATATATATATACTGATGTATATATATATATAATTATGTATATATATAATTATATATATATAATTATATATATATAATTATATATATATATAATTATGTATATATATATGTTGTGGTTGCAAGGTTTAACAATAATTAGTAAGGAAATACAATGAAGACGCAAACAACAAGATAACGCAATAATAAGTGTGTTAAAGAAAAGGTATATTTACAATATGTACAAATGACGTTGTCGAGTCAGAGACTCTTGGTGGGAGGACATGTACGCTCTTCGGCGTCACTTCCGGTGGCATTTGAGTAAGACACACCAAGGCCAACCTAGGCTTGCCATTTATAGTGTTATGTTATTCGCATATGCAAATAAGTGGTTGCCACCACAACACCCCCCTCCCAAGATTTGAAGTCACAAGTCAATATCTTTTTCTTTTTGGGTTTACCATTAATGGTTCATTAACTTTTCTTTTCCTACCTGATCTTCGGGGTTCAGGTGCATTTTGAGGCGGTTCCAAAATAAAAGATTCGTATATGATATCTATGGTGTCCTCCTCTTCGACTGTTGTCGTATCATCATCATCTTGGATATGACGTTTTTTTATCTGATTTAGGTGCCTTTTATGTATATTCTGTGGACCTTTAATCATGTATGTACAATCACCAATGCGTTTATCCACTACTCCACATTCCCAGTAAAATGTGTTATTTCTGTAGCACTAAAAATATACTCGATCTCCCGAGTTATATTTCTTTCTTCTCGTGTGTGTAGTGTGGTTTAAAATTCTTCTCTTCCTCAGGCACATAATGAAATGTGTCCATGCTATTAAAAATAGTTGTATGGGAGAAATTAACACTATCGACATTTTCTCGATTACTCTTTAGTAGTTCCAGTGTTTTAGCAAAACGTTCATCTTGTCTTTCTTCATATTCCAATTGTAGTTTCTTATGCCTTTCTTCCTGTTCCAATTGCAGTTTTTTCTGCTTTAATTGTGCCATTTTCTGCTTTTCTTCTTGTTCCTGCTGCCATTTCAATAATCTGTCCTCTCTCTTTTCCTCGCGGTCAGCCTGTGCCTGTATTTGTGTTTGCAAAAGCTCGTTTTGTGTAGCTTGTCTGCGTTCATCCCGCTCAGCCTGTGCTTGTAAAAATTGCATCAACATTTTTGATAAGTCTTCCATGTTTTTTTTTTGTTTTTTTAGTGTGTAGTTAAAAAAAATATTGTACCATGTACAATATACACCGGTTTGGGTTACAACAAAAAAACTAATTGCTGTAAGCTCCTGTTTCCAATAATAATATCGCTGCTTGCAATAATATATTCTTTTTGCGAGTCACGCTGCAAAAAAAATAAAACAGGTTTATCTGGAATCACGAAATGGAATTGACTTTCCGTTTTTTAGGTACTTACTAATAAGTAACTCTTTCCACAAAATAAAAGTTTGTTTTTGTTTTTTTTTAATCGAGTCACAATTGAATAAATGTATGCAGTACATTTAGTTCTTTGAGTTTTTTTTCTCTAGTATTTTAGTAATTAAAATACCTCTTAAATTGAGATAGCCTTTTTTCCGTGACGTTTTACTGTATTATCCGTTATTCAGTGACAACTTCAAGAAAAAAAATCCTTTCCTTGAATTTTAGTTTTAGCTGTGGTATTTCCTTTTAGTACCGACGTCAACCAAAACATTAATTAAAAAGTCCTTTAGTTGTTGTTTTGTTTACGGAGAACAGTAATTAGAATCCACTGGTGAACTTTTTTCGTAGGTTACTTCATTGCTTTTCGTAATACGGGTCTGACCTGTTGTTTTTGCGACAGAACAAAGTTCGCTTTTCGTTTGCAAGTTGGTCCTTTAGTAAGATTTGTCGTGTAGCGAAAAAACAAAAATTCACTTTTACACTCGTTTGCAAGTTTTGCCACGTTAGAGGTTTTTTTTTCACTTGAGTTGAAACTTCTCTTTAGCGTAAAATCCGTTTGCTCGTCAACACTTTACATTCCTTAAAAAAAATGGTCAACCTTTGCGTTGTACTTTATTTTTTTAAATAGTTCTTCGTCAAACTGTTATATTTGAGTCTTCATATCTCGTCGCCAACTGTTGTGGTTGCAAGGTTGAACAATAATTGGTAAGGAAATACAATGAAGACGCAAACAACAAGATAACGCAATAATAAGTGTATTAAAGAAAAGGTATATTTACAATATGTACAAATGACGGTGTCGAATCAGAGAGTTTTGGTGGGAGGATATGTACGCTCTTCGGCGTCACTTCCGGTGGCATTTGAGTAAGACACACCAAGGCCAACCTAGGCTTGCCATTTATAGTGTTATGTTATTAGCATATGCAAATAAGTGGTTGCCACCACAACAATATATATATATATATAATTATGTATATATATATAATCATGTATGTATATATATATATAATTATGTATACATATATAATTATGTATATATGAAATTATGTATATATATGTAATTATGTATATATATATATAATTATGTATATATATTTATGTAATTATGTATATATATATAATTATGTATATATATATATATAATTATGTATATATATAATTATGTATATATATATAATTATGTATGTATATATATAATTATGTATATATATATATAATTATGTATGTATATATATAATTATGTATATATATATAATTGTATAATTTATAAAATATATTTGGCGATTAAGCTACACTGAATATTCTGCGTTTCATCCAACTATAGGATTCGTCAGGCTTATGCGCGAATTCTGTGGTTGCTTCCTGTTTTTTTATATGTTGAGGATTTCTAGTTAGCCAATCAACTTTCTAGTATCCACCGCGCCCCTTCCTATCAGCCAATGGGCATGCATTTTATCAAACAAAGGATCTGTTTTAGAACTAGGTTAGTGGTTTTAGGTAGACGTTCTCCTTCCTTTTTTTACATATAAATATACCTATGTGTACATACATATATGCACATATACATACATATATATATGTATATATATATACATATATGTATGTGATCGTTTATGTATATTCATTTTTATTTAATTTATTTATTTGTTTGTTTTTTATTGTTATTGTTAGTTTTAAAGCTATTTTGTATCGCTATCCTAGAGTAAGTTTTATTTTGTGAAAACAGTTGTTTGCTATTTCTCGCCTACAGTTTAATAGCTTTTGAGGTTCTTTAAAGTACAAGAAAGAAAATTTTTCAGGGAGGCATAATTTACATGGGTCGTCTAAATGTCTGCATGTGGTAGCTTGTCTCATTATTTTCCATTCGACTACCGGCGAATGTCCGCTTTCTTTGAGTTCCCAGTATTTATTCGCTAGTGTTGTTTTTATACGGTGTTTTTTTTTATTTTTGAATGTACTTTTGTGGTCATAGTATCGGGTTTTGAAATCTAAGGAAGTCATGCCTATGTAATATTTCTTGTTATTCGGGGTTTCTTTCGCAAATATTGTTGCTTGATAAACTACGCTTTTTGTTAGACATTTATTTTGGACTGGGCAAAGTGTGCGGCGTCTATAATTGCATTTATCTTGTTCGTTATTAGTATTTTTATTTATGGTATGGTTGTTCTTGTACGGGGTTGGTTTGTTATTATTATTATTATTATTATTATTATTATTATTATTATTATTTCTGCTAGTGTTGGTTTTATTTCTGTCATGGTGTCTACTTTTTTTATTGTTTATTTTGTTGTTGTTTACATTGTTTTTATTTAGTATTTTGTTATTATGTGCTTTAATTATAATCTCTAAATTTTCGCAACAAATGTAAAATAACTTCAAGGTATTTTTATTGAAGATTTTGTGTAAGTGGTTGGTTGCGGGAAAGTGTTTTTCAATAAGATCTAGAAATTTCTTGCCACGTTTGGTTTTTAACATTTGATTGTATGGGGCCGTATACCAAATTATAGTTCTTTTTCTTCTATTTTTAATTTTATCATAGTTGTTGGTGTTTTTTTGCTTAAAATATCGATATCAAATATAAGCAACAAAACACCAACAACTGTAATAAAATTCAAAATAGAAGAAAAAGAACTATAATTTGGTATACGACGCCATACAATCAAATGTTAAAAACAAAACTTGGCAAGAAATTTCTAGATCTTATTGAAAAACACTTTCCTGCAACCAACCACTTACACAAAATCTTCAATATAATACCTTGAAGTTATCTTACAGTTGTTGCGAAAATTTAGAGATGATAATTAAAGCACATAATAACAAAATACTAAATGAAAACAATGTAAACAACAACAAAATAAACAATAAAAAAGTAGACACCATGACAGAAATAAAACCAACACTAGCAGAAATAATAATAATAATAATAATAATAACAAACCAACCCCGTACAAGAACAACCATACCATAAATAAAAATACTAATAACGAACAAGATAAATGCAATTGTAGACACCGCACACTTTGCCCAGTCCAAAATAAATGTCTAACAAAAAGCGTAGTTTATCAAGCAACAATATTTGCGAAAGAAACCCCGAATAACAAGAAATATTACATAGGCATGACTTCCTTAGATTTCAAAACCCGATACTATGACGACAAAAGTACATTCAAAAATAAAAAAAACACCGTATAAAAACAACACTAGCGAATAAATACTGGGAACTCAAAGAAAGCGGATATTCGCCGGTAGTCGAATGGAAAATAATGAGACAAGCTACCACATGCAGACATTTAGACGACCCATGTAAATTATGCCTCCCTGAAAAATTTTCTATCCTGTACTTTAAAGAACCTCAAAAGCTATTAAACTGTAGGCGAGAAATAGCAAACAACTGTGTTCACAAAATAAAACTTACTCTAGGAGAGCGATACAAAATAGCTTTAAAACTAACAATAACAATAGAAAACAAACAAATAAATAAATTAAATAAACATGGATATACATAAACGATCACACACATATATGTATATATATATATATATATATACATATATATATTTGTATTTATATGTGCATGTATGTGTGTACACATAGGTATATTTATATGTAAAAAAAAGGAGAACGTCTACCTAAAACCACTAACCTAGTTCTAAAACAGATCCTTTGTTTGATAAAATGCATGCCCATTGGCTGATAGGAAGGGGCGCGGTGGATACTAGAAAGCTGATTGGCTAACTAGAAATCCTCAACATATATAAAAACAAGAAGCAACCACAGAATTCGCGCATAAGCCTGACGAATCCTATAGTTGGATGAAACGCAGAATATTCAGTGTAGCTTAATCGCCATATATATTTTATAAATTACTAACTAGCTCTACCTACGTATTGAGCACGTTTAGTAGTAAATACTTAAAGTTTACGCACGAATCTATACCTTTGAATATTGCATCCACTATATATATATATATATATATATATATATATATATATATATATAATTACTTCATTTATTCACATAAATTTAATATACGAAAGTATAGATTTATGCGTTCACTTCAAGTATTTACTTCAAAAGTGCTCAATACGTAGGTAGAGCTATTTAGAAATTCATAAAATATATATGGCGATTAAGCTACACTGAATATTCGGCGTTTCATCCACTCTAGGATTCCTCAGGCTTATGCGCGAATTCTGTGGTTGTTTATCGTTTTTATATGGTCTTCTTCTATTAAGGAATCCTACAGTGAATGAAACGCCGAATATTCAGTGTAGCTTAATCGCCATATATATTTTATATATATATATATATATATATATATATATATATATATATATATATATATATATATATATATATATTGGGGTACGTAATCTATCGATTTTAGTTCTATTTGTAGTTTAAACATCGATAAATATTTATTTTTTATTAATACTAACAGATGAAGATTTTCTTTAAAAAAATCAAATAAAAAGAGCAATTAAAAGCATCGTTTTTGGCATCGGAAAATAGAAACAATTTTTCCCGCAATTCCAATACTGATTCTTATGTCCGTAAAATTTTTAATTTTTCCGATTTCCGATTGCATCTAGAAGAAAGAAAACTCTGATGTAAACATCTCTTGTCTGCAGTATGCCCTCTCTTTTTACAGTCATATGTACGGACAAAAATTAGCAGCAATACCGAAAAGTGTTGTTGATTCTACAAAATACCTTCACCACTATAAACAAATTATCGGCGTGGATTTGCGAACAAGTTAGTTGTGTGGTTGAACCTCACACTTCGAAATCGACGTGAGAGGGCTTTATATATATATATATATATATATATATATATATATATATATATATATATATATATATATAAAATTAAAAAAACCTAGACACCTCAAAAGTATGTGGACCAGATCTCATCGCGGCTGTGCTATTAAAAAAATGCTCTGCCGAGGTTTTTCCAGTTCTGTCCAAACTTTTACAATAAATGCCTTAACGAATCTTGTTTTCCCGACTGCTGGAAAACCGCCTCTGTGGTACCAGTCTTCAAGAATTCTGGTGAAAGAACTGACCTACGAAATTATCGCCCCATTAGCCTCCTCCCGCTTTTCGCCAAAATATTTGAGTCCTTAGTTAATCAAGCCCTAGTCCAGCACCTAACAGCTGCTAAACTCCTGACTGACAAACAATATGGATTCAGGCAAGCCCGTTCAACAGTAGATATCTTAACTGTAGTTTCTGAACGTATATACCGTTCATAGGATAAAACAGGGGAGGGTAGAGCGGTGGCCCTTGATATATCTAAGGCTTTTGACAGGGTATGGCACGATGGACTTCTAAGGAAAATTAGATCATATGGAATCACTGGAAGAATTCATAATGTAATTAAATCCTTCTTAAGTAATAGAAAAATCAAAGTTGTCCTCAACGGTCGTACATCCAAACAATATGACATAAAGCGGGAGTACCACAGGGGTCTATCCTTGGACCTCTATTATTCCTGATATTCATAAATGACCTCCATGATTAAATTGTTTCGGAGATGGGTATATTTGCCGATAACACCACTCTCTATAACAGATATGAGGGGAAAACAAATGAACACATATCCAAGGAAATGGCAGAAACACTAGAGGATTACCTCCAATCCGTAGTGGAATGGGGACAAAAATGGTTGGTCACATTCAATGGTGCTAAGACTAAGCTTGTTTCCTTCAATAACTACAAGAAACCTTCTCTACGACAAATAGCAATGGCCAAGAACACATTGCCTGAAAGTAGTTCTTTTAAATTCCTCGGCCTAACATTTACAGGGAATATGAACTGGAGTAGATACATTGAGAGCATTGCCAAGGCTGCTGCAAGGAAGGTTGGCTCCCTCTACCATGCTAGAAAACTACTTACGCCTGACAGTAGCCACCATTCGCCCATGTATGGAGTACTGTTGTCACGTCTGGGCTGGTGCATCTGATGCTTGTCTCTCGCTCCTGGACAGGGTTCAAAAGAAAGTCGCCAACCAGATAGGTCCTGAACTGTCATCTAGGCTTCAGCCTCTGTCCCATCGACGAGATGTTGCATCCCTCTGCCTGTTCTACAAATACTTTAATGGTGAATGCTCTGACTAACTGCAAACACTTGTACCTCCCCGACGTAACTACCCCCTACAAACCCGACAAGCTACTAAGTCTCATCCCTATACAGTAGAGATCCCTAGGTGCAAGAAAGCCTTTTACTCCAATAGTTTCTTCCCCAGAACTGCGGGTCTTTGGAACTCCCTTTCACGATTCTGTTTTCCCAAGTGCAATGATATGCAGAAGTTCAAGTGTAATGTTAACAAACATCTTTCTACTCATCTCCCTTCATAATGACCGCGCTAATTAAGTCCCTGATAGAAGCCCCCTGCTTCAAAGTGGCACTGTGCCTTGTTTGGGGCGAAAATTGAATTTAAAAAAATTATTAAATACCTACAGAAACTAGTGGATTCGAACCGGCGACAGAAGCCATCCCTGGCTTCATTAGAAAGGATTTAATCCATTCGGTTACCGTTAACCGCGAGAAATGCTGTTGAATTTAAACATTTATTTTCTGAATGGTTTTTAACCTATGTTAGAGTAATCTCACCGTATATATATATATATATATATATATATATATATATATATATGCATATATATAATATGTATGTATATATATGTATATATATATGTATATATACATATGTATATATACATATGTATATATATATATATATATATATATATATATATATATATATATGTAATTTTTTCAAAAACCACAAATTTAAGCTAAAATGAATGTAACTGCTTAAACAACCTAGACCTATTCAGTTTAGCTTAATTTTGCGTTTATTTAAAAAATGACAAGTTCGGACATTCTGTTGGGCGGCACTATATATATATATATATATATATATATATATATATATATATATATATACATATATATATATATATACTAGCAAAAGTACCCATCGTTGACTGGGTTCAAAAATAGACTACAGAAAATGGACTCTGATTTATGAAAGTATGATAGGCTATGAAAAGAAAGTGTTGTAAACAGATAGCTTCGAATTTGGGGGTATCAAAACCAAAGCAAAATATGATGAAAGTAAAAATAAAATAGATAAACCCCATAATTTATTATACCATACCTGTTCACACTGAAACACTTATCACAATATTCTGTGGATATATATTAAAAAACCTTGTTAAACTAAGGAGGTCAGGTGCGAACGAACACCCTATAATTTTATTATACCATATAGTGTTCAAACTGAAACATAATTATCAAAGTATACTTACGCAGATAGATATGAAAAGTCTTTATTAAAGTCTGTACCTATTTCCATTCTATGGAGACCAGGCGCGAACACAGACCCACAATCTTATTATATTATTCCTATTTAAGTTAAAATATACTTATCAAAGTATTATTATGTACATCTATATCAAAAACACTTGTAAACGTTTTTTTTTTAATTTTTAAATTTTTTATTTCCATATTTTGTCGACCAGACACGAACGTTGACCCCACAATTTACATGGACCCCCGTTCTGCCAGATCAAACCTACCCATTCCTGTGTCTCGATACATCTTCTATCATAATATGTGATCGGTTTTCTATAATAGTCAACCGTATAGGAGCCTATTCGTGACCAGACACACACGCACACACACACACACACACACACACACACAGACGTTCAGCTTTATATTATAATATATATATGTGTGTGTGTGTGTGTGTGTGTGTGTGTGTGTGTGTGTGTTGCAATCATAACAGGAACCCCCGTTTTGATGTTCGTGATAAACAGTGGTAAAATGAAAAGAAAATAATGAGGGAGCTCAACTGAACCGTTTTCGCCCTGACTCTTCATAAGCTGGATCGGACGATTTCTTTTTTATCAAAAATTTATCGTGTGAAATTGGGGACGATACGTTAAAAATGAAATAGTAAAGGAACTTTGGTTTACTCATTTACTATTCTAAGTCATGCTCGGTATTTTAGAAATATGGTGTATCCCGTTTTTTCTTTCCTTTTTTTTTCTAATACACCATATCTGTATTTTTTTTAAACGCATCGCCTCCCATTTCACTCGATCTAATTAATAACAAAAGGCAATCCCTCGATCCAACTTATAAAAAGTAAGGGCGAACCGGTTAACTAGCCTCTCCCATTATTTTTTTTACTTTCATTTTCCCACTTTTATTTCTGAACATCAAAACGTGTCTTCCTGCCATGATTGCGATAATGAAATTTTGTACCCAGCATAAACTTATGATATATATCATCATCATCATCATCATCATCATCGGCGGTCACTCGTGTCCGAGTAAGACTGTCCTCCATTGTGGCTTCTGTGGGTCCTCAGGTGAGCATAGAGCCCAACCCTAGACCCAATTTTTCTTGTGCAATTTGGGCACATAAAGGTAGTGGTAGTGGGGTGGATTGGGTGTGTCTGGTTGATAATTTGTCCTTTCTGTGCTTGCGTTTATCCTCAGCAGCTTGATTTAGGTCACTGCTATAAAGCGCAGCACCTTCGTGGACAGCGCTCCTCCATGCCAACCTTCTCCCAGCCACGTCCTTCCATGTCTCAAGGTCCATGTGAAACCGCTTAAATTTACTTTGATGTTGTCCTTATACCTCATATTTTGGCCACCCTGGGATGCTTTCCCTCAACAAGCTTAGAGTAGAAAATCTGTTTTGGGAGGCGGAGATCCGGCATTCGGACAACATGACCAGTCCATCTGAGCTGGTGTTGAGCAACAGTAGCGGTGATAGTAGGAATGTCAGCCTCACACAGGACGCTGGTGTTGGTGCGTCGGTCCTTCCAACTGATTCTGAGGATTTTTCGGAGGCATCTTTGGTGGTACGTCTCCAGGGTTTTTACGTGCCTCCCGTATGTTGTCCAGGTCTCCGATCCATAGAGAAGAGTGGGCAGCAAGACAGCTTTGTATACCATGATTTTGGTCTTTGCCAGAAGATATAAAAAAAAGATATATATATATATATATATATATATATATATATATATATATATATATATATCATAAGACAATGACGCATTCCCACTTTTATTCCTGGACATCAAAACGTGTCTTCCTGCCATGATTGCAATAATGAAATTTTATACCCAGCATAAACTTATGATATATATATATATATATATATATATATATATATATATATATATATCATAAGACAATGACGCATTCCATACATTTCTGTGACATTTTTTTAACACAATTTTATTGCACATCGTTTTTACAATGTGTTTTCACGTCCATATTGTATTTGTGAA
The DNA here is from genome assembly GCF_053919585.1 of Euprymna scolopes. Classification (NCBI taxonomy): domain Eukaryota; kingdom Metazoa; phylum Mollusca; class Cephalopoda; order Sepiida; family Sepiolidae; genus Euprymna; species Euprymna scolopes. Next base: position 19,737,882 of record NC_136511.1, on the reverse strand, counting down.
ATCCACCAGTTGTGACAATCAGGCTTTACTAGGCTGTATTTCAATTCCTGCTGTAGATGTTTATTTGAACTTGAAATCATAAAAATTGGTCAGATATCTCATTTATTTGCTTTTGAACCATCTTGCATGAATCGATCATCAGTTTTTGTGTGGCATAAGAGATTCAAGGAAGCAGAAAGTCTATGAGGGTAAATGAGAGGTTTGGGAGGAGTAAGAAAGTCAGAACACTAGAGTTGATTGGCCAAATACAGAGTTTCATGGATAAGGATCGTCATGTGTTTATAGAGACAATAAGTGCATAGTTTGATATCAGTGTGGGAACAGGTTAACAATTATTAACGACGAATGAAAGCGCGAAAATTTGCGTGAAGTTTGTCCCAAGAGTTCGGGTTGTGGTTGCGGTTAGTGAGGTTTGTCCCAAGAGTTAGGGTTAGGGTTAGGGTTAGTGAAGTTTGTCCCAAGAGTTCGGGTTGTGATTGGGGTTAGGGTTAGTGAAGTTTTACCAAGAGTTAGAGTTAGGGTTAGGGTTAGTGAAGTTTTTCCCAAGAGTTGCGGTTGTGGTTAGGGTTAGGGTTAGTGAAGTTTGTCCCAAGCGTGTAACTCATAACTCCATCCGTGTCATGGATTATTCAACTAAGATGGGCACAAGACAGTTCCTCGCCCTCCCTTAGCCCAGACCTTGTTCCATGTGACTTTTCGTTATTTCCTAAACATAAGTAAAACCTTGAAGATTGTCATCATGAGACAATTGAGGAAACAAAGATGCTGTAACAAGGGTCATTGATATGTTTACACCAGAGGACTTCCATGATGCCTTTTAGAAGTTGTTAAAATGGTACAACAATAGCATTGCAGCTAAAGGGGATGACTTCACAGGGCACCGGAGTTTCATGTGTGTTCTATTGTTACATGATAAAGGCCTGTCCCCTTTTCATGTAAGTAAAAAATAGGGAATTAGTTAAATGTAAATATGAAATAGGATAGTCAAGGATTCGAACTTGCGGAGCTAGATTTGGAATTGAGAATTCGAATTATAAGTTAAAATAAACAGATAATGTTATTATAAATGGAATGTCCAGTAAATTGTTGATTCTGTTAAAATATTTAATAAATACAAATTTGGCTGGAAACTATTCACATTCGTAGAAAGAATGCATAATAAAATATGGGTTGCAGAATTAGAGAAGTAGGTTAAATTCCTTTGTAAAACAACAAAGAGAATTGGAAATTTCCTGGTCGTCAGAAATGGTTTCAAAAATGTTGAAATCGCGCGTGTTGATAACATGTGAGTTATGATCACGTTGACCAGGCATATATGTGATTTCTCAATATAGGAAAGACTTCGAAGTTAGTTAGGGAGAGTTAGATCAGTCAGATCAGAAGAGTAGAGAGGTTCAGACCGATTCTCGGCACCCTCTGGAAGCGAGGGGGGAGAGGTTAGAGATAACCATGTAACAACTTTGAATCCCTGAAATACAAAATCATGTCCGACCGGTCGAAGAAGAAATAAACGTATCATCATGTGGTTTTGTATCTGCGTCTTCTGTGTTCATCATTACAACGAGAAAGGTAACGTGTTTATATTATATGCACAACCGTCAAAACGTAAATGTCAAACGCACTATCTCTCGGTCTATCTATCAAGATATTCACAAATATTTATATGATTTTTGTGTTTATAAAAATGTACAACTGTCAACGTAAATGTCAAACGCACTCTCGGTCTATCTATCTATACATTAGATCTCCTCTCATTGTGTATTATATGGACCCTGTCGTTATATATAAGAACTGTCTGTCTCTTTATATATACCTGTTTATCTCTCCAATATGCTATCTATGCTATGAACATCTTAAGACATATGAACACGCAACATATGAACACTCCTAAGACAACCTCTAGATAAAACACTAAGACTCTTCCTAAAACGAACAACAACAATACAAGAATATATACGCCATCTTAATAATACCACTAATTACATAATACTATCAATAAAAGAGCCCATACGGAAAAAGCTTAAACACTTATTTAAGGCACCTCGTAGAAATATCCGGTTACATTGCTAGCTAGCACAAAATATTGAAACTGTAATAAAGAGATTAAAATGTATAACAATTAATATTTAAAGTGATGTATTATTGTAATCACACACTGTAACTAGATCTTGACGAATAAGAAGATACAATCTCTCTCTATTGGAAAAATACAAAAAAGCTCCCGCACTGTCAACCAAGCTCTAATCACGGTCTCATAATTAGGCCCGTGACAACAGCATATTCTTTCCATTCTTCTGACTCTCGAGTATATATTCGATACGGTTAGACTCAGCTAATCAACCGAGCAACACATCAGTCTATATAAAAAAAAGACACATAAGATATTAACGGATATATAAACAATGAAAAGAATACTCTGTTGTCACACCTCTACTCACCATCACTCTATTGCGCCTATATGCTTGTTTTGTATCTATACTTTAATAGCATGTGCTCTGATGAACTCGTAGCACCAGTGCCCCCTCGACGTAAACATCCCCGAATAATCTAGCAAGAAGCAAACTCTCACGTATTCACTCGAGAGGTCACGTGATGAAGGACAGGGATCGTCAATTCTGATTGTTTCTTTTCTGAGTATGATTAATTAATAGACACTAGCGATAGGAATTGACCAATCAAATGGAACCACGTTCTGCTAACAACCAATCAGAAACCAGAATTGCTCCATAAACATATTGAATCTTTTAGCATTGCCACACAAAAGTTTTTCGAGTCCACACGAAAAAAAAATTTTGCTCTTTACCTGTAAAATTTTAAAGTCCGAGACTTATAAAGAAAATCCAGGACATGTACAAAAAAAAAACTACCTATCAGAAACTTTCCTGGAATTAAATATGGCCATCAAATCAAGACCGGTAATTAAAATATAATGTGATCCAAAGTGTTGCTGTTCGACTTTCAAAGTTGATTCTCGCTATATAAATCTGAGCTTTATCACAGTAACTGCTTCTTTCGATTTAGGAGCAAGATGTCTTGATTTGGATAAACAAAGGTTAGTTAAAAACACGAATAAAAAATAAACAGATAATTATGAATTTTTTTTGGTTGAATATTATTTTTTAGCCATTGGATGAATATACATATTTTTTTAATGTCAAGGATGGTACAAAAAGGGTGAGCTTTATGGCGCTAGAATATACCCCCACCTGAAAGTTTCATATTTCCATACAAAGTCATTATTCATCCTTGCATGGAATGTTGTTACCACATATGAATAGGTGCATTAATCACTTGTGGCTCTGTATTCGGAAATGTCCGAAAACAATCTTAAATCTAACAAGTCCCACACTGTCAATCAAGCTTAGATCCCTGTCCCATCGCCGCAATATTACAGCCTTTATTTGTTTTACAAGTTTTTTTTTAAATGAATTTGTTCCGACGAACCCGCAACACTATATAATTCTTTCACAAATATTTTATTGGAATGTGCCTTGATGGAATCATTGCATTTGTGCCTCCTCGACGTACATATTCCGGCAAACCCGCTTATCAACAAAACTATACCTTTCTCTCTGTTGATGTCCCTAAATGCCAAAAATCTTTCTACTCTAAAAATGTCTTCCCTCGAATTGCTACTTAGGAATTCCCTTCCTGCTACCTGCTTCTCTGACTGTACTGATATGCAGAAGTTTAAATGTAACGTAAACCAACATATTGTTAATCTTTCCTAGGCATGGTCCCAAATAGCACGTCCAAGTGGCGGTGTATCATCATAGGGGCGAACGTGATTTAAAAAAAAATTACCCCTGATTAACCTGGTAAACAGCAAAATCTCACCCTTCACTCCAAGAATCCCCTGATATCGAAGAGGCTTTTACTGTAATAGTATTTTTCTCCGACTCTACTAGCATGCAGCAATTTTAGTGGAATGCTAACAAAAATTTCGCCCCTCAACTCCCTACTTAGAGCGTCCCTGTAGGTATGGACAGTAAGTAGGTATTCACAGTAACCCTTTATGCCTGAGTTGTAATTTGGCTGTTTCGGGCGAATATGAGTTCAACAAAAATGATGGTTGAAGCTGAAAATGTAAATGAAGGTGTTAGGGTCTTCTTCTTTATACAGACTTGGGTGTGGTCCGTTATGACGGGTGGAGATTATGTGGCGAGCTGTTTATCAGGGTACTGCCTGTTCAGTTAATTGTGTAAACTTCAGCTGCGCCAACTGTCTGAAAGAAAACAAGCTCGGCTTGGGATGACTAAGTTGGAAGGAAAAAAAAAGTGATGACGCCCCACTATGAGTCGGACTCTAAGAAAGATAGTAAGATCGTGTAGGGGCAGGGGTAGAGGGAGGGTCGACGGACGAGAAGCTGATGATTGGGCATTTTTGAGGTGATAACACATCTAAACATATTCACACTTCGTTTGAACATGCGTCCTCTCGTATCAGCCAGACAAATTGCCAACACGTTATTCCGTCACGTTTTCATTTTTTAATACGAGGTGCCTGAACTAAGTTTCCAATGGGCACGCTTAGTGGTACAGGCATGAAACTCTAGTACCCTTCGAAGTAATCTCCTTCGGCTGTAATGCACTTGGTGTACCGTTCCCACAACTTCTATAAGGCTCCATCGAAGTACGCTTGTGTGAGCGTATCAATGACCCTTGTCACAACATCTTTAACTTCATCGATTGTATAACAATAACAGCTTTTAATGTTTTCCTTGAGCTTATGGAATAGCCAAAACTTACAGAGAGCAAGTTATGGACAATAGGAAATGTGAGAAATTGTCTTGATGCTCATTCTAGTCAAATAATTTGAGATTCTCTGAGCACCAGTGAGATAAACAGTGCACATCATCCGCATCTCCAATTCCTCGCGAATAATTGTGTGTGCAGTTCATACACTTGCATCAAACCGTGCACTTATTATCTTTTTAGACACACGACGGTCTTTATCCATGAATTTCTTTATTTGACCTATCAACTCTGATGTTCTGACTTCCTTACTCTTCCCACACCTCCCATAATCCCTCACAGAACTCCTGCCGTCCTTGAATGTCTTATGCCATTCCAAAGTTGATGCTCAATTCGTGCAAGATAGTCTAAATGCAATCTAAAGCATTCCATAGGTTTTTGTGACAGTTTTTTCCAAGTTGAAAACATTGCACATCGTTCTTCTAAATCGTCCTCCTTTTCCAGATTGGGTTTTGGAAATTCACCAGCCGTAGCAATCAGGCTTTAGTAGGGTGTATTTCGATTCATACTGTAGCTGTTCATTTGAACTTGAAATCATAAAAATTAGTCATCTCATAAAATGTATAGTAACAACAAGGGATGTGACAACAGCATATTATTTTCATTATTTTGTCTCTTGAGTATATATCCATTAATATCTTATGGTTTTAGATAGACTGGTGTGGTTCTCGGTTGACTGACTGTGACTGACCATGTCCGATGGTGTTGTCACAGCCCTAGTAATAACATACTGAACTTTCAATAACGTACAACAATTTTAAATGTTTGTGGAAAAAAGTCTGAAAAACTGTAGGGAACTTGTCCAGAATTTGAACCACACGTAACTAACTGGCCGCTCGGCTTTGCTCGGAACATGCCGGCTTTTGCCGACCGTAGCTGATTATCAAAGCATGACAACGCTACTTAAGAAAAAATGCCGAAGAAATCATTTACAAATAATAAAATCATCAAAAAAGAAGTAACTAAAAAATATAACAAAAATTTAAAAAACAAACAAAAAAACTACGACCTACCGTGGTCCTGGATATGATCTAAAACTTTATCCGATGGTGAGGCCCCAGCTTGCGGGCTTTGGGGAATGTGGAGCCACCCTTTAATTGCTATTGCTCCCAGGTCCACTCTGACCCGGAGTGGTAGTACCTGTTAGGGTCCCAACTATGGGTTAAATAGAATCCGGCTTAAAAACAAATATACTCCATTAAAAATCGTTCCTCAAAATCACTAGATTCGGCATTAAATAACCTGAAAAAGGTTGATATGCCGTAAAACAAAAACAACCCACCAACGACCTACCCTAACAATTTTTATTTTATTCTTGTAAAAAAAATTTGGGTGAATAAAAAATAAATAAACAAGTTGTATTTTTCTTTTTATAAGCAATTTTTTTTTTTGTCAACAAAAATTGAACAAAATTAATAAGAAACCCATTTTTTGTTTGGGTTTCTTTGTATTTTTTAATAAAAGTTTAAAAATAAAGCAATTTTTATGTGCTTTTCATATATTTTTTTCCTATTACTTTTTTTGCGTAACTAATGTAAAGTAAACTTAATTTCGTTTTTTTTTTTTTTTCTTTCCTGAATATTTCTTCCCTTTCTTGGCAATGTTTTTGTTTGATTTTTTTCTTCTTTTTTTAATTAAATTAATTCCCTTAAAATTAGGTAAACTTTTCTCCGGTCGCATCAGACGATATCAAAGTGGGATCAGAAAAGACAACGAACCTGGAAGTAACTTCGCCGACCCAACCGCGTAAATTTGCGATATATGATTTAAAATGGAGGCAAAAGGAACATTGCGAGATTTCTGTCTCCACGTAAACTCGAAATGACAACTGTAAAATAGCTCTCGGCTGGTCCCGTTGATTATCTTCCCCCATTTTCCTCCCAAATATCGTCTACTCCTTTGCCGCGCATTGATCCGCGTCTTACGTCAGATTGCAATGGAACCAAAGCGCATGACGTCATGTTCAGAGCAAAGCCGAACGGACGGCGAGTTACATATGGTTCAAATTCTGCACAAGTTTCACTTATCGAAGACACCTCAAACATTAAAGTCTAAATGTGTGTTTGAACTTTTTAGATGACGATCGTATAATGTGGATTATTCGGACTACAGTTCTCATCTCGCGTATTATTTTCACAAATATTCGCAAGCACCTGTGGCGTAACGGATAAAACAAAACAGGATCCTTCAGTCTTTGACACACTATGACCACCCACGAAGGGGTACCTTCGTGTTAAATTTTTGTGGCAGAAGGTGCGCAAATTCCAACCACACCTTTTCTGGGTCGACATTGTTAAATACCAGTGGCAAGGACGACTAGAAACAAATGCCGAGATAAGCGGAGAGTACATACAGCGCCTAGAATTTCCAATGGGTCACCCATTTGGTACTAAAATATTTACAACACACATCCGTCTAGCTAAATCAAGTGTTCATAATTTACTCTCTGTCAGTGCTTAAAATTAAACAAAAATTCCATGAACAAAGTTTCTTTCCTAAGGTTGTTGCGAGGAAGGTAGGATCTCTCCCCTGCTAAAGGGTATTCTCACATGAGAGTCTCCTGTATCACTACAAGGCTACGGGTCACCAATGCATGGGGTATTGTTGTCACATTTGAACTGGTGCATCTGCTAGTTGTCTCTCGCTCCAAGACAGGGTTCAAAAAAGAGTCACCAATCTAATAGGTTCTGAAGTATCAACTAAACTTTAACGTCTGTCCCATCGCTGAAACTTTGCAGCCTTTATGCCTGTTTTACAAGTATTTCAGTGGCAAGTGTTCTGACGAACTATAAGCACTAATACCCCACCGATGAGAATATCCTCGACAAGCAGCAAATTTCCACCCCTACACTGTAGAAATCTCTAGATGCCGTAAATATTTTTAATCGAATAGTTTTTTCCCCCTTGGACTGCTGCACTTTGGAATTCCCTCCAGGGCCTCTGCTCCCCTGGCTGTATTGACATGCAGAAATTCAAGTGTAATGTAAACAAACTTCTCGCTGCCCAACTCCCTAAATGGTATCCTTGCAAATCTGCTCCCAATTAGTAGCCGATCACAAAGTGGTTCCGTGCCTTGTTTGGGGTGAATTGACAATAAAAAAAGAACTGCTCATTTGTAGAAAACAATACCGTGGAATTGCTTTCCAGCTGACTATAACATGGCTGCTTTCAAGTCTAATGGAAACAAGTTCTTAAACCTATGTTCCAACATTACTGATGACAAGGGTGCAATCTTACTATTTACACGGCACCGATAAAATTTTATCCTTGGGTGTCATTTGGATCTTGATAAGTGGTGTCTCTTTCTTTGTAAAATAAATAAACGGATATACATTTGTCTGTCAGGCTTAAGTTTGAAATAGGATATGCACTGGTCTGTCATGATTAAGTTTAAAATCGTTTATCATCGGTCTGTTGCGCTAAATTTGGAAACAGCTTTTGTTTTAGATAGCCAGTCACATATGTTGGAAATGTTTTCGCCTTCACTAAGCGCGCAATTTAAACGGACGCAACTTACGATTATTCAGGCTCGTTTATTTATCAACCAACCAATTATAGCGACACTGATTTCTTTGTAGGACTTCTTATCGATAGGAGAGGGCTGGCCCGCGTTCACCTCTAGTTATTAAGCGAAGAATTTTGGGTGTGATGGTGAGGGGGGAGAAGGGACGACGCCGACAAACAAAGAGAGGTTAAAATTGATAGAGATGATTCATCGGTTAGGGGGGGGGAGTAAGATTCTGCTTACCATCGCGTGTGTGGGGGAGGGGATGCTGATGTACTCAATGAAGACAGATGTGAATTTCGAAAACGAATTTGTTGGGTTCAAATCTATAAGGATCGATTTTAATTACGTATGTATCGATATTTTTTAGAAAGGTTACTGACAGTTTTTAAAACAATGATAATATTCACGTTTCTCAATTTTTTAGATAAGGATTGGTTATTTGTATTATCGGACTACTGTTCTCATCTTTTAAAATTGGTACGTGGAGGTAATCGGAACTTTATCTCTTTGTCATTTGTTTCACGAGATTTGATAACACCTTTGTCAAGCTAGTCTAATGGTTAACGTACGCGTCTCACCGTTTTGAGATTTTGGTTGCGATCTCAGCTCGAGTCTTTTTTTTTTTACTTACAAGAAGTGAAATGTTTTGAAAGAAACACAATACTCGCATGCACATGTGTCATTTTCTTTCCATTTTTTTTTTTTTACTTCCATTTTTTTAAAGAAATTAAACGTTACGTTTAACACCAGTCCATGCTGGGTACATCGTCAACTATTTTATAATATTATTTGCATTATTATTCATCGGACAACTGTTCCCATCTTGAGTGTGATTTTCATAACGTTTCGGTCGATATAACCTCCGATCTTCTTCGGGTGTATCTTGTTGAACTCGGGAATGTTTCTGTCGAACTCGGGAATTTGGAGGGAATTTCGAGCGGAAGCCTTTTTTTTTTACTTCACGGGGGTAGCGTGATCTTGTTCCGTCAGCCATGACTGGATAGAGGTCCTGACTGAACAAAAACAGAGTATGCTAACCCCCCCCCCCCGTGAAGACAATAAAGAGTTCCACTCGAAATTCCGTTCAAATTCCCGAGTTCGACAGAAACATTCCCGAGTTTGACAAGATACACCTGAAGAAGGTCGGAGTTTATATCGACCGAAACGTTGAGAAAATCACACTCAAGATGAGAACAGTGGTCCGATGAATACTAATGCAAATAATATTATTATATAATTTTTTAAATTTTTTTTAATTACATTTTCACCCCAAGCAAGGCAAATTGCCACTTTGGTGTAGGGGGCTACTATTAGGGGCAACAACTACTGGGGTACTATGTAGGGATTTGAGCAGCAAGATGTCGGTTCACGTTACACTTAAACTTCTGCGCGTCAGTACTGTTGGGGAAGCAGGGACCTGGAATGGAATTCCAGAGTCTAGCGGTTCTGGGGAAGAAACTATTGGAGTAAAAAGATCTTTTACATCTAGGGATCTCTACAGTGTGGGGTGGGATTTAGCAGCCTGTCGGGTTTGTCGAGGGTGCTCACGTCGTGGGGGCACAAGTGATTGCAGTTCGTCAGAGTATTCACCACTAAAATACTTGACGATGTACCCAGCATGGACTGGTGTTAAACGTAACGTTTAATTCCTTTAAAAAAAGGGAAGTAAAAAAAAAAAAAAAATGGAAAGAAAATGACACATGTGCATGCGAGTATTATGTTTCTTTCAAAACATTTCACTTCTTGTAAGTAAAAAAAAAAAGACTCGAGCTGAGATCGCAACCAAAATCTCAAAACGGTGAGACGCGTACGTTAACCATTAGACTAGCTTGACATGATCTTTAAAAGGTGTTATCAAATCTCGTGAAACATATGACAAAGACATAAAATTCCGATTACCTCCACCTACCAATTTTTAAAATTGTGACCCTTCAGCAGCCCCCTTTTCCGGCTGAAAACCACTTAAAAGGGGGTTTTCCCCAAATGTCTGAAAACCCTGTATGCTAAATTTTAAATCTGTAGATCAAACATTCGTTGAGTATATAGGTTGAGAAGTGTCCTCTCTCTTACACACACATTCTAACTTTTATAGATATAATTTTTTTTAAATTCTTTGAGATGAAGCGTCACGATTTGTGTATTCATTCTTTTGCGGACAGATATCATCATCTTAATGGTTGTTGTTGTGTCACCATGATTCAACCAACTAATCCTCTGGCCTTCTTTTGTCGTACATTAGTATTCCCAGGGTAACTCCTAATTATCTGAGCAAAAAGATTATTATTATTATCGTGTAGATTAAATTTCATTTGCCTTAAACAGAAAAATGCAATTCAAGTACAAATATGTTTACATGACGTTTTAGGAATTTAACTTGACTAGATTCTATAAACTATTATAAAAAGGAATTTTAGATGAATAAAAGCAAATACGTTTTCAGAAAAAGAAATATGCGTTAACAATAATAATACCAAGATACATGTCGGCTGATAGGATTCTTTGTAGATGTGCAAATGATGTAATCAAAAAGTAATAGTTTAATATATACGCGGACGTTAGAAAAGCAAGCAATCGAGGAGGGCAGTCGTGGAATTTAATGGTGAATGCTCTGACGAACTGCAAACACTTGTACCTCATCGACGTAACTACCCCCGACAAACCCGACAAGCTACTAAGTCTCATCCCTTTACAGTGGAGATCCCTAGTTGCAAGAAAGACTTTTACTCCAATAGTTTCTTCCCCAGAGCTGCAGGTCTTTGGAACTCCCTTCTGGGATTCTGCTTTCTAAACTGTACTGATATGCAGAAGTTCAAGTGTAATGTGAACAAACATCTTGCTGCTCATCTCCCTTCATAATGTCACTGCTAATTAAGTCCCTGATAGTAGCCTCCCTGCTTCAAAGTGGCACTGTGCCTTGTTTAGGGTGAAAATTGAATTAAAAAAAATAAATAAAAAAAGTCAATCGAAGAAGTCAGAGAGAAAATAATGTGGAACGCGATGAAGTGAAGATTCAAAATATGAAGTCAAAACGTTGTAATCTCCGAAATGTTGACACGGTGTGTAAATAAATATTATATGAAATGTTGACACGGTGTGTAAATAAATATTATATGAAATGTTGACACGGTGTGTAAATAAATATTATATGAAATGTTGACACGGTGTGTAAATAAATATTATATGAAATGTTGACACGGTGTGTAAATAAATATTATATGAAATGTTGACACGGTGTGTAAATAAATATTATATGAAATGTTGACACGGTGTGTAAATAAATATTATATGAAATGTTGACACGGTGTGTAAATAAATATTATATGAAATGTTGACACGGTGTGTAAATAAATATTATATAAAATGTTGACACGGTGTGTAAATAAACATTATATGAAATGTTGATACGGTGTGTAAATAAATATCATATGAAATGTTGACACGGTGTGTAAATAAACATTATATGAAATGTTGACACGGTGTGTAAATAAATATTATATGAAATGTTGACACGGTGTGTAAATAAATATTATATGAAATGTTGACACGGTGTGTAAATAAATATTATATGAAATGTTGACACGGTGTGTAAATAAACATTATATGAAATGTTGACACGGTGTGTAAATAAATATTATATGAAATGTTGACACGGTGTGTAAATAAATATTATATGAAATGTTGACACGGTGTGTAAATAAACATTATATGAAATGTTGACACGGTGTGTAAATAAATATTATATGAAATGTTGACACGGTGTGTAAATAAATATTATATGAAATGTTGACACGGTGTGTAAATAAATATTATATGAAATGTTGACACGGTGTGTAAATAAATATTATATGAAATGTTGACACGGTGTGTAAATAAATATTATATGAAATGTTGACACGGTGTGTAAATAAACATTATATGAAATGTTGATACGGTGTGTAAATAAATATTATATGAAATGTTGACACGGTGTGTAAATAAACATTATATGAAATGTTGATACGGTGTGTAAATAAATATTATATGAAATGTTGACACGGTGTGTAAATAAACATTATATGAAATGTTGACACGGTGTGTAAATAAATATTATATGAAATGTTGACACGGTGTGTAAATAAATATTATATGAAATGTTGACACGGTGTGTAAATAAACATTATATGAAATGTTGACACGGTGTGTAAATAAATATTATATGAAATGTTGACACGGTGTGTAAATAAATATTATATGAAATGTTGACACGGTGTGTAAATAAACATTATATGAAATGTTGACACGGTGTGTAAATAAATATTATATGAAATGTTGACACGGTGTGTAAATAAATATTATATTAAATGTTGACACGGTGTGTAAATAAATATTATATGAAATGTTGACACGGTGTGTAAATAAATATTATATGAAATGTTGACACGGTGTGTAAATAAATATTATATGAAATGTTGACACGGTGTGTAAATAAACATTATATGAAATGTTGACACGGTGTGTAAATAAACATTATATGAAATGTTGCACGGTGTGTAAATAAATATTATATGAAATGTTGACACGGTGTGTAAATAAATATTATATGAAATGTTGACACGGTGTGTAAATAAATATTATATGAAATGTTGACACGGTGTGTAAATAAATATATGAAATGTTGACACGGTGGGTAAATAAACATTATATGAAATGTTGACACGGTGTGTAAATAAATATTATATGAAATGTTGACATGGCGTGTAAATAAATATTATATGAAATGTTGACACGGTGTGTAAATAAATATTATATGAAATGTTGACACGGTGTGTAAATAAATATTATATGAAATGTTGACACGGTGTGTAAATAAATATTATATGAAATGTTGACACGGTGTGTAAATAAATATTATATGAAATGTTGACACGGTGTGTAAATAAACATTATATGAAATGTTGACACGGTGTGTAAATAAATATTATATGAAATGTTGACACGGTGTGTAAATAAATATTATATGAAATGTTGACACGGTGTGTAAATAAATATTATATGAAATGTTGACACGGTGTGTAAATAAACATTATATGAAATGTTGACACGGTGTGTAAATAAATATTATATGAAATGTTGACACGGTGTGTAAATAAATATTATATGAAATGTTGACACGGTGTGTAAATAAATATTATATGAAATGTTGATACGGTGTGTAAATAAATATTATATGAAATGTTGACACGGTGTATAAATAAATATTATATGAAATGTTGATACGGTGTGTAAATAAATATTATATGAAATGTTGACACGGTGTGTAAATAAATATTATATGAAATGTTGACACGGTGTGTCAATAAATATTATATTAAATGTTGACACGGTGTGTCAATAAATATTATATGAAATGTTTACACGGTGTATAAATAAATATTATATGAAATGTTGACACGGTGTGTAAATAAATATTATATGAAATATAACTTGTGTGGTGTCTTCTTTTGAAGTATCAGTTGTAATTGCCATATTAAATGTTTATCGATCTTTTAATTGTTTAAAGACTTTGTCTATTATAATCGACTATTGTTATTATTTGCACTTCTCTTCTTCATCAAACAACATTTGTCTAGCTCTCCATCAATGAAACATTGTCTCCTCTCGTCGTTTGAAGTCCCCTATATATACAAGTGCAGTATAACTCCTATAATTTGAACATCCGCTTCGTTCAAATTAGAGGATGCTGTTCAAGTTTCGTGATTAGAAATGTGCTGCAGTTAACTTTAATTTTCTAAGAATTAAGAAATGGTAAACGAAATTTGAATATATGATACTTCAAGTATATATTAAGCTGAGTTTACGATATATTGCAAGTAAGAATTGGTAAATATTATTACCAGGAACAAAAAACATTGAAAATAAATTAAATCTACTCTTACTTGTTAGGTATTTATTACCTAAGTTATCATCTACAGAAATCATACATTTATGTAAAATACAGTTTTTTTTTTAATTTATTCATTAAATGAGTCTCATTGCAGTTTTTATTTTCATCGATTGAGCTCTCGGGCGCTTCCATTGTATTCCGTAAGCGATCACGAAAATCTACAATTTTTTGGTTCTGTAACTTCTTTATGATTATATCTCTTTGGAGTGACATTGCTTGCAAAACATAGTTGTCACTAAAGTAAGGACTTTTTTCTAGAAATTTTATAACCGTCTTCATGGACTTTTCTGCAACATTCCATGATATTGCTTCTTCAGAGAGTTCTTGGTTATTTACATTAGGGTCGCTATTTTGATCACCATTACTGCCTTCAGGATATTGATCAGTCGTTTCCTCATCTTATTGCACCCACATTTCAACATCATTTGCATTAAGTGATTTAAGAACAGCTTGGTTGGGCGGTAACCGTTTGGTTCCAAGAATTTTTTCTAGACCAGATGTATTCTCTGATTTTAGAGTTGCAAGCCATTGTTATGGGTGGTTTTACACTATTTTAAATATAGCAATCTGACAAATAAATACAGTTAGTGTAAATTAATGATCAATAGCTAATCTACATTAATTACATAGTTCCAATATTAACATTTCTGCGCAATATCTGACTAAACCATGTAAACAGTTTTACTGCAACTCCGCATCAAATATGCTAATACAATTTCAATGGCGAGACAGTTCAAGTTTAGAGAAAGTCCAGGTTTGGAAGAAGTCCAAATGAGAGGAAGTCCAAATGAGAGGAAGTCCAACTTTAGAGGAAGTTCAAATTAAAGGAGTTTTACTGTATTATTAATCCCCTCGAGATGACATGTAGAGGTGACCAAATCATCTTTTCAGTCCAGCTTAAGCAAAACAGTGTTCATCGATAATTCGATATCCCGCTATCTAACATTTTAAGTCGAAGCTCTAAGAAATAAAGAGATTTCTTCATAGAGGCTTACATTTGCTCTCTCTATGAGATATATAGATATCTGCATATTCCATTAAAGTTCTTTTACTCTCTGAATTAGTAAAGAAGTTCATAGCAAGTACCCGTGGTACACTGATTAGAGTACTTAGAAAAAATAAATTGTAATAAGCGATATTCTCTTGAAGGTTGAAGGTTCAATTTTCAGTGAGAGCGATCCAAAAATACATTTGAGAATTACTTAGCACCTCTATCCAGTCATGGCTGACAGAACAAGATCACGCTACCCCCTGAAGTAAATAAAGGCTTCCGCTCGAAATTCCGTATAAATTTCCGAGTTCGACAGAAACATTTCCGATTTCAACAATATACACATGAAGAAAGTCGGAGGTAACATCGACCGAAACGTTGTGGAAATCACACACAAGATGAGAACAGTAGTCCGATGAATTTTAATATTACGAATAACCAATCTTCATCTCAAAAATTCAGAAACGTCATAACATAGCAATTTACTCTAATGTAATGAAAATAAAAAAGTTCCACGAAACAAAATGGCGTCTAACTTACCATACATAAAGAACGCTCGCATTAGTTTATCTGTCTCAGTGTGTACCTGTGTTTATGTGTCTGTGTGAGTTCGTTCCCTACAGACTCTAAAAGTGCGAGGTTGATTTTTTTCTCAATCTGATATAAATATATTTTATGTGTCTGGGGGTGTTCTTAGATAAATCTTGGCGATGTCAAATGAAAATGAAAAGATTCCGCGAAACAAAATGGCGTTTAACTTACGACACACACAAAAAAAAACGCTAGCATCAGTTTATTGTAAACACATTATCTACTATAAACAAGTAATTTACTCTAATGCCTGCCTAGGAATATTAGTTCGCCTCTGACTGGATCGAACCCCAAACAACGTCTTCCTCACCTTCACCTTTCAACATTGTAGCCATATACTACTTGTAGCCATATACTAATAAAAAAACATAGAAAATAAAGAAACGACGGAATTTTTTTTTTATTTGAACCGCTTTTCAGTTTTTTAAATGTTTTTCTTTGATTTCTTTTTAACATTGGCGTCGAATGAAATAAAGGCGATAACACAATTGTCGACATTCCCAGTCAATGAACTGTCATACACACAAGCCGGCAAAAGACAAGTTAACAAGCCGAAAAACAACTCCCACCCTGAAAGCACAGTGCCAAGGTCTGGAGAGAGAAAGACGAAAATGAGAAGCGAAATGGGGGCGAAAGTAAACACTAGACAAATAACAGATAAAGTTAAGATAAAAAAAAAGAATGTCAGAAAAAAAAAACATTTAAAAATAAATATCAATATTGGTGTAAAAAAAAAAAAACGGTTCTAAATGCCATTCCTGGAAAACGTCGAGAAATTCAACATTTTAGACAAGATTTCCAGTTTGTTAACAGACATCTTTTTACCAGCTGTCACTTAAACCGCAGTGCTCGGAAAATTCTCATTATTATAAGTATTTGTACTAGCAGGACCCGTGGAAATTCCACGGTAGTTAAAATCTTTTAAAACACATCAATAAGAAATTCTTTATTGTTATATTACAAAAATGAACGTATGGAAGCAAGTAGAACAAATAAAGAACTTTAGTTTAAACTTTTATTGAAGGTCAATGCGATCGTAACTGATGCTGTTGATATTGTCAGGAAGTGCTGGTGATGATTGAGGCGGTGACAGGGACGTCGATCAGCTGCTTGGAGGGAGAATAGTGGTCAGTCAGCAGGTTCTGGAGAGTCAGACTGTGAATTTAAAAAAAACTGTGTGACATTGTTGACATCGATTTTGTGAAAGTTCTGATGACCCCAAGTTGTTTGATATTTCAGGACATTTTGGATTACATGTGTGAGTAATGAATAGGTCTGGCTTTCCATATTTACAGAAAACTACCATTGCATCTTGATACAGTTGTTGAAGATTCCTAGGACTTCCTGTAAAGGAAGATGGTAGAATAACTGGTACACAAGAATCGCTATCTTTATTCCTTGCTAAATGATCCATTAAGCCAGAATATTGAGCAGCTCTTGGTTGACTTTGATAGCTTTTAATGATTATTATTCATCGGACTACTGTTCTAATCTTGAGTGTGATTTTTGAAACGTTTCGGTCAACATAAGGACCCTTGGCGCAGTGGTTAGTGTACTGGGACAAATTAATTGTAAAAGTGATATTCTCTTGAAGGTTGAAAGTTTCAATCCTCAGCGTGGGCGACCGAAATATACATTTGCGAATTACTTAGCACCTCTATCCAGCTATGGCTGACGGAACAAGAGCACGCTACCCCCGTGAAGTAAATAAAGGCTTCCGCTCGAAATTCCGTCTAAATTCCCGAGTTCGACAGAAACATTCCCGATTTCGACAAGATACACCTCAAGAAGGTCGGAGGTTATATCGACCGAAACGTTGTGAAAATCACACTCAAGATGAAAACAGTAGTCGACTGGATAATAATACATATAACCAATCCTCATCTCAAAACTTCAGAAACGTCATTATTATTATTATTATTAATATTATTAATATTATTATTATTATTTACACAGGAATCACCATTTATCAAGGCTCGGAGGCCACTCGAGGATAAGGGTTAATGGGTATACATTAGTCAATGTGATTATAGAGTAGTAAATATAAGTAGTGGAAATTTTGTAAATTGGATTATTTAGGGGGGGGCGGTTCATTAAGAACTTGTTTACATTGGACTTGAAGACAATCAGATTGCAGTCAGCTGGAAAGCAGGCACTCGGAAGAGAGTTCCATAAACGTGCAGTTCTAAGAAAGAAGCTTTGTTTATGGAATCTACATTTAGGTTTAGGCACAGATAAAGAGTGTGGGAAATTTTTGATAATGGTTTTGGCTAGTGTTTTTCGTGAAAGTTTTGCGAGGAGGGACCATAGATTGAAGCTTATAATCCATTAAACCGTGAACCGGCAACCGCATTTCTTTTAGAAAGAGGGTGTCGTTTGGGAGATCCCTTGTTAGGTTTCCAGTTTTTGGTAGCGAGTGAGTTTTAAGGAAACTTGGAATTCTTCTTCAGGTTTATCCTTTTATTTTGAGAATATTTTTGCAGAGTAAAAAGATACCGGAAAAGTAATTTAAAAGCCGGGAATTATTTACGGGTCTTAAAAATTGTAATTAGAACTTCACCACACAATCACAAACATCACACCTATATATATAAGTGAACGTGGCTGTGTTTGTGTCTGTGTGAGTACATTTCCCTACGCAATAACTCTGTCAATTTAAAGTCCACAGACTCGAAATTTGATATACAGAGTACTTAGATTTGGGAAAATCTGTCTGATCGGTTTTCGGCCAGAAATTTGGCTGTTAAGGGGTCAAAGTTCAACGATTTGACTTTTGAGAACTCTACTAAACTCTTGAAACTTTATATATAGGTTCCTTGGACATCTAACTTAATAACTTGATTTGAGCTCAAAACAATAAATGTTAAGGGATCATAATAGGGATCAAAGTTTTAAAAAAAAAATTGACCTTTTTTTTTTTTTTTGCTCAACATACACCTCCAAACACCCGGGCAACACCGGGCACCCATGCTAGTTGTTAATAAAACTCATGTTCATTCGATGTGTGTGGTTTTTATTGTAGAAAAGTTCAGTGAGAAATGTTAAAAGCGTTAAAACACGTTTATAGAGAGTGGAGCGATAAAATGAAACAATTACTACAGCTTTATTTTAAAACTTTAAGTGAAAAAAATTAATTCTACTTGATTTGTGTTGTGCTGCTTGAATGTTTGTGCATCAATGGAATTATGAATGGTCCTAATGCCTAAGAAGGATCTAATTATATTTAGTATACGTTCATTTATACCGTACGATTTAAGTTTCATTAGCAGCCCTTCGTGCCCGACTTTGTCAAAAACCTTGGATATCACGTTAGGGTTTGTGTTCCTTGAATAGAAGCGCTGGCTGAGTTTGAATAAAATAAATACGTATTACATACGTTTACAGCGAAAACAACGCGTTATTACAAAATAAACAGATATTTATTTTGTTTGAAATTTATATTAAAATTTATGAATATATTTCGACGTAAAACTTCATCTTCGGTATATCTTTCTTTCTTTCTTTTTCTTTTTTTTATCCATGTTGTTTTTAGAGCATAGAATCAGTAGAAGTCCGTTAGTTGTTTCTGCGGTAGTCTTTTCAAATATCGGAACGGTGCGTTTGTAACGCGGAATTTACGTTAGGGTTTGTGCTCCTTGATAGAAGCGCTGGTTGAGTTTGAATAAAATAAAAACGTATTACATACGTTTACAGCTCTGGCTTCACCCGTCGTATCCAGTATACGGTATATGCGTTTAGAGATGACTTTTAAAATACCTGCAGTAGAAACGACGTTGCCTTATTCATATTGTTTGTAAGAGAGAAAATTTGCTTTTACGTGTTGGTGGATTAGTACTTGATTAATTAAGGTCTCAAAAACTGTAGCGAAGTGTGTGTGTGTGTGTGTGTGTGTGTGTGTGTGTGAGAGAGAGAGAGAGAAGACTAATATGGCGATAATTGAGAGGGTCAGTCTTTTCACCAGAATTCTTGTACACTGGTACTACAGAGGCCATCTTCCAGCTATTAGGGAAGCAATATTTATCAAGACATTTATTGAAGAGCTTGGAAAGTACGGGGGCTAGCTCAGCTGAGCATTTCTGAAACAGTATAGCAGGGATGAGATCAGGTTACGCGCCTTTCAAGCCAACTTCAAAGACGTGAGGTGGCATGATGTGGCCCTCACTTGAAACTACACCAAAGACCATAACCGTGGCCGGAATCTTTGTTTTCATCACCCTGGGCACGTCCCTGTTATTCGTGGCAACTTAAAGATGCATTTTGAGGCTAATGGTTCTGTTGTCATAACTTGGATCGGTAGAAAGCTTGAGTTGTCTGGCAGTTGTTGCTACTAATATTTTCGTTAGTCTGCTATCTCACGGCTGCTGATGATGATTTTCTCACACAAGACAATATGTGTTCTGTTGCCAAGACAACGCACCCCTTCGTTACACTTTTAAAGAACGAAACATCGATGGGAGAAAGTTTGGAGCTCCTACTACATATATAAATTTAATGCAGTTTTCACACGCTATCACACGGTAAGACTTCACAAAATTCTCCCACAGCTATGAGATGCCTTAAATTAGCTCCCAAGCGTTTTTTGTACAGGAATTTCAAATTGTTATCGACTTTTGACAATTCAGTATGTTATTGCTATACATCTTATGAGATGACTGACCAATTTTTATGATTTTAGGTTTAAATGAACAGCTACATCAGGAAGTGGAATACACTCTACTATATTCTGATTATCACAGCTGGTGAATTTAAAAAATGCCTCCTAGATATGAAACACTTCAGAAGACCAATATGCAATAACTTTCTGTTTTAAACTTTGAAAAATACCACAGAAACGTATGGAATGCTTTAGACTGCTTTTGGACTATCTTTCATGAATCGAGAATCATTTTTTGAGTGGCAGAAGAAATTCACGTAAGACAGGAGGTTGTGAAGAGAATGTGATGTGTAAGAGGAGTAAAGAAGTCGGAACACCAGAGTTGATTGGCCAAATAAAGAATTTCATGGATAAGGACTGTCGTGTATCTATAGAGACAATGACCTCCAATCTGTTATGGAATGGGGACGAAAATGGATGGTCCCATTCAATGCTGATGTTTCCTTGAATAATTACAAGAAACCATCTCTACCACAAATAGCAATAGCCAAAGACTCTTTATTTGAAAGTACATCTTTTAAACTCCTCTGCCTAACGTTCACAGTAAACATGAGTTGGAACAACTACATTGAGACCATTGCCAGGATGTTGCGAAGAAGGTAGGTTCTCTCTATCGTGCTAGAAAGTTACTAACTTACCCGAAAGTATCCTGTACCTCTATAAGGCCACCATTCGCCCATGTACGGAGTATTGCTGTCATATTTGGGCTGGTGCATCTGCTACTAGTCTCTCGCTCCTAGACAAGGTTCAAAAGAGAATCGCCAACCTAATACGTCCTGAATTGTCATCTAAGCTTCAGTTTCTGTCCCATCGACGAAATGTTGCATCCCTCTGCCTGTTTTAGAAGTACTTTAACGGTTAATGCTCTGACAAACTGCAAGCACTTGTATCCCCTCAACGTAAATACCCCCAACAAACCCGACAATCAGCAAAATCCCACCTCATCACAGTAGAGATCCCTAGTTGTTAGATAGCTTTCTACTCCAGTAGTTTCTTCCCCAGAACCATTAGACTTTGGAATTCTCTTCCGGGTTCCTGCTTCCCCAACTGTACTGACATGCAGAAGTTCAAGTGTAACGTGAACCGAAATATTGCTGCCCAACTCCCCACATAGTACCCCTGTAGCTTATGTCCCCGATAGTATCCCCCTGTATCAAAGTGGCAATGTGCCTTGTTTGGGGTGGAATTTTTATTAAAAATAATAACTGCAGAGTTTGATGTCAGTATGGGAAATGTACACACAATTATTCTCAGGGAACTGAAGATACAGAAGAGTTTTGCGAAGTTTTTCCTAATGCACCAATACATAATTGCATCCTTGTCTCAAACGTTTTGACCAAGATTGGTACCAAGACAGTTCCTTGCCCTTCCTATAGTTCAGACTTTGCTACCTGTGAGTTTTGGTTATTCTCTGAGCTCCAGAAATCTCTTAGAGGTTGTCGTTATGAGACAACTCAGGAGATGAAAGAGGCTGTATGGGGGGGGGGCATTGACACCCTCACACAGAAGGACTTCTATGGTACCTTCCGGAAGTGCTTAGGGCGGTTTAACGCGTGCATGACAGCTGGAGGAGATTACTTTGAAGAGGACTAGAGTTTAATGTGTGTACTATCAATAAAAGTGCGTATACAAAAAAAAAAAAAAACCAAGAAACTTACTGAAGGCACTTTGTATCCCTTTCCAAAGGAAGCTGCCAGCTCGGTTTTCAACCATAGAATTACATTGCGAGTTCAACGGAATGCTGTCAGTGTTATTAAATCGTAACCTCAAATTACTGCGATTTCATTAGGTGAAAAATGGTTGATGGGGAGGGCGGCCAAATGCGAAGAACCAGTGGAGCGTATCGATGAAACGCTTTATTTACGTTATTCACAAAAGGTGGTCCATTGACGGGTTTTCATTACAAAACAAATATATTATTGTAAAATCCATTTTTCTGCTATAAAAATATAAACGGTAATACTCAGATGACACCATTAGCGATTCAACATACTTAACTAAAAAGATCATCTTTTTTTTTGTATATCCGTAACTCATTCAATGACTCTTTATAAATTATATTTAAGAATGTACTCATTTTATATAATACTAGCAAAGTTACCAAGCATTGCTCAGGACCATAAAAATATCTTTTTCACTTATCAAGATCCGGAGACCACTCGAGGATAAGGGTTAATGAGTATACATTAGTCAATGTGATAACAGCGTAGTAAACATTAGTAGTGGAATTTTTGTAAATTGGATTACTTAGGGGGACGGTTCATCAAGAACTTATTTACATTGGACTTGAAGACAATCAGATTGTAGTCAGCTGGAAAGCAGGAAATCGGAAGAAAGTTCCACAGGCGTGAGCTCTAAGAAAGAAGCTTTGTTCATGGAATTTACGTTAAGCTTTAAGCACAGATGGAGAGTGGTGGGGAATATTGACAGTGGTTTTGGCTGGACGAGTGTTTTTCGTGCATGTTTGGCGAAGGGATACCATAGATTGAAGCTCAGACGAGCAGTTGCCATGAAAATAAGGATAAAGCAGATACAGACTCGCAAAGTCTCCTCTGTGGGAAAGAGGTTGCAGGGAAGAGAAAAGGGCATCCCCCACTAAGCTACGAAGTTTATTTTAAACTCTGGTCTTTCTAGCAGCTCCTGCCCAAATGTGGTAGCAGTATTCCATTATTGGTCGTACATATCTTTTGTTTTTGATAGCACAAAGTTTCTTACCACCCCATACTTAGAGGAAACATAACACTTAGGAGTAGTGATGGGACGATTCGAAATTATTTTTCCGAATCAGATACGATCTCTGATTCCGAACTAAGTTCCCGATTCCGATTCCGATTCTTTAATAATGTTTTAATATTTAACTATAAAGCTGTATTTTTTATTTATTAATATTTACCTATAAATATGTATTTTTATTTATTAATATTTAACTATAAAGCTGTATTTTTTTATTAATATTTAACTATAAAGTTGTATTTTTATTTAACTATAAGGTTGTATTTTTTTATTTATTAATATTTAACTATAAAGTTGTATATTTTATTTATTAATATTTAACTATAAAGTTTTTATTTATTTATTAATATTTAACTATAAAATTGTATTTTTTATTTATTAATATTAAACTATAAAGTTGTATTTTTTATTTACTAATATTTAACTATAAAGTTGTATTTTTTATTTATTAATATTTCACTATAAAGTTGTATTTTTTATTTATTAATATTTAACTATACAGTCGTATTTTTCTTTATTAATATTTAACTATAAAGTTGTATTTTTCTTTATTAATATTTAACTAGAAAGTTGTATTTTTATTTATTAATCTTAAACTATAAAGTTGTATTTTTTATTTATTAATATTTAACTATAAAGTTGTATTTTTTATTTATTAATATTTACCTCTAAAGTTGTATTTTTGTATTTATTAATATTTAACTATGAAGTATTTTTTATTTATTAATATGTAACTATGAAATTGTATTTTTTATTCATTAATATTTAACTATAAAGTTGTATTTTATTTATTTATTAATATTTAACTATAAAGTTGTATTTTTTTATTTATTAATATTTAACTATAAAGTTGTATTTTTTATTTATTAATATTTAACTATAAAGTTGCATTTTTTATTTATTAATATTTAACTATAAAGTTGTATTTTATTTATTTATTAATATTTAACTATAAAGTTGTATTTTTTTATTTATTAGTATTTAACTATAAAGTTGTATTTTTTTATTTATTAATATTTAACTATGAAGTATTTTTTATTTATTAATATGTAACTATGAAATTGTATTTTTTATTCATTAATATTTAACTATAAAGTTGTATTTTATTTATTTATTAATATTTAACTATAAAGTTGTATTTTTTTATTTATTAATATTTAACTATAAAGTTGCATTTTTTATTTATTAATATTTAACTATAAAGTTGTATTTTTTATTTATTAATATTTACCTATAAAGTTGTATTTTTTTATTTATTAATATTTAACTATGAAGTATTTTTTATTTATTAATATGTAACTATGAAGTTGTATTTTTATTTATTAATATTTAACTATGAAATTGTATTTTTTATTTATTAATATTTAACTATAAAGTTGTATTTTTTATTTATTAATATTTAACTGGAAAGTTTATTTTTTATTTATTAATATTTAACTATAAAGTTGTATTTTTTATTTATTAATATTTAACTATAAAGTCGTAGTTTTGTATTTATTAATATATAACTATAAAGTTGTATTTTTTATTTATTAATATTTAACTATAAAGTTGTATTTTTATTTATTAATATTTAATTATAAAGTTGTATTTTTTATTTATTAATATTTTACTATAAAGTTGTATTTTCTATTTACTAATATTTAACTATAAAGTTGTATTTTTTATTTATTAATATTTATCTATAAGGTTGTATTTTTTATTTATTAATATTTAACTATAAAGTTGTATTTTTTTATTTATTAATATTTAACTATAAAGTTGTATTTTTTATTTATTAATATTTAACTATAAAGTCGTATTTTTTAATTTATTAATCTTTATCTATAAAGTCGTATTTTTTATTTATTAATATTTAACTATAAAGTTGTATTTTTTATTTATTAATATTTTACTATAATGTTGTATTTTCTCTTTACTAATATTTAACTATAAAGTTGTATTTTTTATTTATTAATATTTAACTATAAAGTTGTATTTTTTATTTATTAATATTTAACTATAAAGTCGTATTTTTTATTTATTAATATTTAACTATAAAGTCGTATTTTTTTATTTAGTTATCTTTATCTACAACGTTGCATTTTTATTTATTAATATTTAACTATAAAGTTGTATTTTTTATTTATTAATATTTAACTATAAAGTTGTATTTTTTATTTATTAATATTTAACTATAAAGTTGTATTTTTTTATTTATTAATATTTACCTATAAAGTTGTATTTTTTTTATTTATTAGTATTTAAATATAAAGTATTTTTTATTTATTAGTATGTAACTATGAAAATGTATTTTTATTTATTAATATTTTACTATAAATTGTATTTTTTATTAATTAATATTTAACTATAAAGTTGTATTTTTTATTTATTAATATTTAACTATAAAGTTGTATTTTTTTATTTATTAATATTTAACTATAAAGTTGTATTTTTTTTATTTATTAGTATTTAAATATAAAGTATTTTTTATTTATTAATATGTAACTATGAAAATGTATTTTTTATTTATTAATATTTTACTATAAATTGTATTTTTTATTAATTAATATTTAACTATAAAGTTGTATTTTTTATTTATTAATATTTAACTATAAAGTTGTATTTTTTATTTATTAATATTTAACTATAAAGTCGTATTTTTTTATTTATTAATATTTAACTATAAAGTCGTATTTTTTTATTTAGTTATCTTTATCTACAACGTTGCATTTTTATTTATTAATATTTAACTATAAAGTTGTATTTTTTATTTATTAATATTTAACTATAAAGTTGTATTTTTTATTTATTAATATTTAACTATAAAGTTGTATTTTTTTATTTATTAATATTTACCTATAAAGTTGTATTTTTTTTATTTATTAGTATTTAAATATAAAGTATTTTTTATTTATTAATATGTAACTATGAAAATGTATTTTTTATTTATTAATATTTTACTATAAATTGTATTTTTTATTCATTAATATTTAACTATAAAGTTGTATTTTATTTATTTATTAATATTTAACTATAAAGTTGTATTTTTTTATTTATTAATATTTAACTATAAAGTTGTATTTTTTATTTATTAATATTTAACTATAAAGTTGTATTTTTTTATTTATTAATATTTAACTATAAAGTTGTATTTTTTATTTATTAATATTTACCTATAAAGTTGTATTTTTTTATTTATTAATATTTAACTATGAAGTATTTTTTATTTATTAATATGTAACTATGAAATTGTATTTTTTATTTATTAATATTTTACTATAAAGTTGTATTTTTTATTTATTAATATTTTACTATAAAGTTGTATTTTCTATTTACTAATATTTAACTATAAAGTTGTATTTTTTATTTATTAATATTTAACTATAAAGTCGTATTTTTTAATTTATTAATCTTTATCTATAAAGTCGTATTTTTTATTTATTAATATTTAACTATAAAGTTGTATTTTTTTATTTATTAATATTTAACTATAAAGTTGTATTTTTTATTTATTAATATTTAACTATAAAGTTGTATTTTTTATTTATTAATATTTAACTATAAAGTTGTATTTTTTATTTATTAATATTTAACTATAAAGTTGTATTTTTTATTTATTTATATTTTATTATAAAGTTGTATTTTTTATTTATTAATATTTAACAATAAAGTTGTATTTTTTTATTTATTAATATTTACCTATAAAGTTGTATTTTTTTATTTATTTATATTTAAATATAAAGTATTTTTTATTTATTAGTATTTAAATATAAAGTATTTTTTATTTATTAATATGTAACTATGAAAATGTATTTTTTATTTATTAATATTTTACTATAAAGTTGTATTTTTTATTTATTAATATTTAACTGGAAAGTTTATTTTTTATTTATTAATATTTAACTATAAAGTTGTATTTTTTATTTATTAATATTTAACGGGAAAGTTTATTTTTTATTTATTAATATTTAACTATAAAGTTGTATTTTTTTATTTAATTATATTTAACTATAAAGTTGTATTTTTTATTTATTGATAGTTAGCTATAAAGTTGCATTTTTTATTTATTAATATTTAACTATAAAGTTGTATTTTTTATTTATTGATAGTTAACTATAAAGTTGTATTTTTTTATTTATTAATATTTAACTAAAAAGTTGCATATTTTATTTAATTATATATAACTATAAATTGTATTTTTATTTACTAATATTTAACTATAAAGTTGTATTTTTATTTATTAATATTTAACTATAAAGTTGCATTTTTTATTTATTAATATTTTGCTATAAAGTCGTATTTTTTTTATTTATTAATATATAACTATAAAGTTGTATTTTTTTATTAATTAATATTTAACTATAAAGTTGTATTTTTTTATTTAATAATATTTAACTATAAAGTTGTATTTTTTATTTATTAATATTTAACTATAAATGTGCAGATATTTTCTCAAACATAAAAGCACATGTAATGGGGAGGGTGAACAATAGATTTTACTTTTACTGGAAATTAAATATATATACAGAGTATTGAGATTTGGGAAAATCGATGTGATTGGTTTTTGGCCAGAAATGTGGCCATTAAGGGGTCAAAGTTTAACGATTTTACCTTTAAGAACCCTACCAAACTCCTCCGACAACGTTGGGTCTACACACTTGAAATTTTACATATAGGTACCTTGGACATGGATCTAACTTAATAACTTGATTTGAACCGAAAACAATGAATTTTAAGGGGTCATAATAGGGGTAAAAGTTTAAAAAATTGACCGCTTTTTTTTTTTTTGCTCAACATACACCTCCAAATACCCGGGCAACGCCGGGCACCCATGCTAGTATATCTATAAAAGTGAACGCGTCTGTGTATCTGTGTGTCTGTCAGTGTGTGTACATTTCCCTACGTAATAAGCCTGTCAATTTTAATTCTACAGACTCGAAATTTAATATACAGGGTACTAAGATTTGGGAAAATCTATGTGATCGGTTTCGGGCAGAAATTTGGCTGGTAAGGGGGCAAAGTTCAACGATTTGACCTTTGAAAACTCTACCAAACTCCTCCGACAATTTAGGGTCTAAACGCTTGAAATTATAGATACTAAATAACTTGAGTTGCGCCCACAACAATAAATTTTAAGGGACCTAAATAGGCGTCAAATTTTTAAAAATTTACCGCTTCTTTTTTTTTCTTTTTTGCTCAACATCATCTTAGTAATCCTAGGTGCTCACTTTCAACGTTACAAGGTGGTCGAGGCTCAGTTTTGGTGTGGAGCATTTTTAGTAGCAATGGTCCAGGGTCTATTGTTCGCTTGCAAGGTCGGATTAATTCAACCAAGTACATTAATGTATTTACTGAACATTTTCTACCCGGCATTGGTCGAAATTTGGATGATAATCCCATCTTCATGCAGGATCATGCTACGAGTCACACAGCTGGCAATGTCAAGAGGTTCCTGGCAGAGCATGACATTCCGTGTTTGGATTGATCTGCACACTCTCCAGACCATAATCCTATCGAAAACGTATGGCATTATATCAAGCAACAGCTATGCAATGATAATATTTCAAATTTGGAAGAACTTTGGACGAAAATTAAAGAAAAGTGGGATACCCTTTCCCAGGAGTCTTGCTGCAGTTGAATTCAAGGAATTCCCAAAAGATTGCAGGCTGTCAAATTGCAGAAGGGCTATGCTATTAAATATTTACTAGTTCATTGTGCTCCTGTTGTATTTGTGTTGCACTAATGCCCTAAAGTTAGATTTAAATAACAATTTTCCACTGTGCGGACGTTCTTTTTGCCTCTCCAATTTGAAGTTATATATTTAAATTGACGTGACCACTATAGTATTTGAATTAAATGTCAAATATGAACAGGTAAAATTATAGAATAAAAGGTAAATCAAATGCGGTATAGATTGTTTGAATAGTTACATTAAATTTAGTTTGAATTTGTAGTTTTTGAGCAAACTTTCTTTTTGCCGCCTGTATATATATATTGATTACAGGCGGGGATCAGAGCGTTGATGATGTAAAGATAGTAGCTTAGTTTTAGATGCGTTAAAGGTAACCAGTCACCTCTTCCCCAACTGTACTCGAGATCAGAAGAGAGATAATCAGAGAGAACTTTCTCATTTACAGCCTTTGATGTGTTGCCGTAGATGGTCGTGTCATCAGCATAGATGTCAACGAATGATTTAAGTATGTGTTTTGGGAGATCAATGATGTAGATCAGGAAGAGAATTGGGCCTAGGATGGACCCCTGAGGGACTCCAGCATTAATACTGCGGCCTCTGATTTTTGCCCATCAACCACTACTCTCATGAGCCTATCAGAGAGGAATGATTTAATGATTGAGAAAACATTTCCAGTGATAACGTAGTTAAAATTCTTGTGAAGTAGACATTTATGCCATACCTTATCGAAGGCATTTGGTATGTCAAGAGCAATTGCCTTAGAAAGGAAGCCATTGTCGAGAGATTCGCTTACCCTATTAGATATAACCGTTAGCACATCTGCTGTAGATCTAGCAGAACGAAAACCATATTGCATGTCACTAAGAAGTTTATTTCTGCTGAGATGGTTGAGTACGTCTCTATTTAATATGGATTCCAGCAACTTGCTCATGACGCACAGGAGACATTGGTATGTACTGAGAGGGAGATGACTTTTAACCTGGATTATTAAATACAGGGCATACTGATGAGGTTTTCTAGGGTGTTGGAAAGCACTTCTCATTAGGGTAACGCTTAAACAGTTTTGTAAGTATGGGGACAAGTTTTGGGTGATTCTTATTTTAGCGCTATAATTGGGATGCCGTCAGGACTAATTACTTTACTAGAATCAAGGTTCTTGATTAGCTTGGCGACCTAACGTACCGATATTTGTATGTTACCTAGCGTGTTGCGTGTTATAGGAGGAAATACGGGGAGTTGATTGCCTTCGTCGCATCGGGTAGAATTCGCTGCAAAGTTCTTGCCAAATAGTTTGGCCTTGTTTGATGCTGACGAGATGACTTAAGATCCATTGATGATGGTTGGGATAGAACGCACGCTTCTGTTCAGGATCCTGTTTGCTATTTGCCAAAACTGGTGGGAACCAAGCCGTTGATCAGCTACTTTTGATTTAACGGACTGAGCATATAGCTCTCTTGCATTTTGTATTACTCTTTTACAGTGGTTGCTGGCAGTCCTGAAGATATTTTTGTTTTTGTTTTTTGTAGACAAATATTTATTTGTTTAATATCTCCCTTTCGGCGATATTACACCATCATCAGGAACAAAATCAGTTTGTGCTTTTTCCACATACATTGTGACACTAAAATGTGATGTGCGTGCGAGTATTTGAAAATAATATTTTCAAATTTTCGAATGCAGAAGATACGAATGGCACTCACATGAAATCAATTTGTCAAGTTTTTCTTTCAGATATAAGCGTTGTTTCAATTTAATTTTTAATTCGTAAGGTAAAAAAAATACACATAAGAAACAGTAAAACGCAGTTTTTTTTTCTAGATAAACCAATATTTAAGTTATTCGACCTCCGACAAAAGGAGGATGAACCTGTAAATTCACCCTTGTCTGTTCGTCAGTTCGTCCGTCAGCACTTTTCTTAATAACTACACCTTGGAATTTTTGAGAAATTTTGCACAAACATTAAGCATGATATAAGTAAAAAAAAAAGTAACAGAATGGATTTTCCGGGAAAACATCCGGTTACCCCCCCTCACAAGTGACTTTTGGGTAAAAATAGCTAAAATTGACACGTTTGTGTTTATTAAAAAAAAAATGATGACTTAGATTTTTATAAAACTTTCTGAAAAGTTGTAACTAACTGATTTCTATATAATTTTGTTTGTCTATACCTTGCCGTAACTCTTAGCTGTCCCCCCGAGGCTATTATAGGGCTAATAGAACACTCCATTTTTGGGCTTATTTTACCATATTGGTTCAAAATGTTCTGCATATATCTATTTAGCAGTTTTGTATGGTGCTGAACTCAAATTCAAATATGTTAAGACCTTGGAGACTTTTGGGGGCTAAATCGAAGGGTAGGCAAATGATGGACTTAGTAATTTCTTTTTTTTTTTGGGCACAGAACTCAAATTTTCATATGTTTATACCTAAAACTGCACCGTTTGTTCATTTTCACCAGGAGTTTAGGTACCCTGGGTCCTTTGGGGGCTAAATACGAGCGGCAAATGCTGAACTTAGTCATTTTTATGCCTCGTTCCCTGTGCACTCACGGGGAACCATGCATGCTTCACTTCTTTTATTCCTGATGACGGCAGCATATCGCCGAAAATATATTTTTTTATACAAATAAGCGTTTGCTTATTAAAAAAGAAAAACGACTTTGCGTTGGATTGACTTTTTAAATTTACGGATTGTAAGTACTTTCATAGTTTTGTAGATACCTTTCGATTCCTTCAGATCAGCTGGGGCGCGTGTCTCTCGATATTAAATCTAACAAATTATACGCCTGCTGACTGAGTTCTGTCCAGAGTTCTGTACTGTTCTGGGAAATTCACCTTCTCAGGCGTTATTTATTTTCTCTTGGAGAGGGAAATAGTTTATTCCTGACCATATGAGGCCACCAAGTAATAGATTCTCCTCTTTCGAAAGTGCGTTGTTTTATCACATGTCACGTGATGCGCATTCTTCGGTGAATGGCGGCAGGTTTGATGCAGTTAATTGAAACTGGTTAGTACCTAAATGTTTGACCGTAGAAAAATACCAGAAGCTGTAAAGATTTAAGTTATCTATTTCTACTGCCTCTATTCGATATTTTTAATTGTATATCCTTGAGTATTTTTTCTGTGCTGAAAAGCACCATCATGGTGTTAACTCTGTATCTAATATTATGTCTCATTTAGAGCTAAATTCAGCGCAAAAATATGCCCAAATTCAAAGAGAATATTATCAAAGTTAACAAAATAGGCAATTTTAAATGGCCCATTTTTCTGTGTGAACGTAGTTATATTCCTTGCCTTGCACTCTTCTAAGAAATCCACATTCCCTGGCTTTATCGTCTCTCTTTGAGAAGTGATTAGTCTACTGCTAATCACGTAAGTCTAGAGTGTTCCTTCTCTCACGCACTGACACTTCAATTCCACTCCCGACCCTTATGTCACATCTTTCTGCCCCGGGAAGGAAATAACTTTCGCTTGCACATATATATAAGAAAAAGCAAATTTAAATTCTTTTGTTTGTTTCTTTGTTTGAATAACGTTTGCGAGAATATATTTACATCACACGAATAATGTTAAGATACATTGGTCTTACAATCACAACCCTAATCTGTCGCATCATAATGCATCTTGTAAATACTAGCCCAATAGACCAACATCTACAAAAATCATAATTGTCTCTCTAATTAAAGACAAATCTTCATTGATAACACGAAAACAATACATCCTAAGACGAATTTTAAAACCATTAAAAATACTTGAATGTACCTTTATTGAAATCCCGCCATCCACAATTAATAACATTAAGTATGAAAACAATAAGTACATTATGAATTATTAACGTGATGCAATTTTATATTCTAACGCTGATTATGAGTCGTGGAATTTCAATTGTTAACGTCTTTCCTGGAAGTTTTTTTTTTTTTACGTCTAACATCGCGTGCGCGTTTTTGCTGCCTTTTGGCGTTCTGTTCTTCAGCATTTTAAAAAAATATTTTTTGTTTCTCAACCAAAGATTATTCAACGAATGTTTATAGTAACTATTATGTGTTGTTCACTGGTGTTTTTTATGTAATATTTTACTATGACTTAAAAAACCTGGATACCTTTTACCCCCCCCTCTCTCTCTCTCTCTCTTTCTCTCTCTCTCTCTCTCTCTCTCTCTCTCTCTCTCCATCTCTTTGTCTCTCTGTCTTTCGTGAGAACGGTTTAGACTTATGCTTAAGCCTGACGAAGTCAAAACAGGATGAAATACGGAATATTCTGTTTTCATAACTTACTATATATATATATATATATATATATATATATATATATATATATATATATATATATATATGCGTGTGTGTGTCTGTTAGGTTTACAATGTTTTGTTTAAATGAAAAAAATGCTGCATCAACGATCGCATACTGTATATATATATATATATATATATATATATATATATATATATACTAGAGAATCACCACTTATCAAGACCAAAAGCCAGTCGAGTATAAGGGTTAATGAATGTAATGTGGCAGTGTAGTAATCGTTAATACATAATATATACATACATATACCCATCCATCCATCCATATACACACACACACATATATATATTGTGTTCACACACATACACACACACATATATATATACATTGTGTTTACTTTGTGTGTGTGTGTGTGTGTGTGTGTGCGTGCGTGTGTGTGTGTGTGTGTGTGTGGTATTTTTCTAAACCTCATAATTTACTCTCTTAGAGTAATGGATAAAGTTTGTTTATAACAATCAGGTATCGCTACAAAAGATTCGACCGGAAAGATCCTCACCTTTACACATACACACACACACACACACAATGTATAATACCAACACACAGGTGAATTAATTATTCGTCATAATTACACCTTTTCAATAAAAAGATGAAAATAAAAGCACACACAAGAAAAGAAGAAACACGTGCTATTTAGTAAGTTCGTAAATATCTCTTTTATTACAATTTGTTTCTAAAGAAACCAGAAAACGGATTAAGATCTTTTTGAAAGCCGAGACTAGCTTTGACGAAAAGCATTTATGGAAATTAGTTTTTCATTTTCCTTTTTTCTATTTTTTTTTTTTTTTTTTTACTTTGTTTCCGTAAGCTGGGTTAGGCCCCGGTACGGAGTGTTATGTGGGTGGCGATGATGCCTTTAAAGGTCTTCCAAGCATGACGCGTTCGTTGAAAACCTTTTGTCAACACGACAAATTTCATGGCCTTTTTTTTTTTTTTTTTTGCACTGGCTACAATGATTAAATAAACCCTATACCAAGAACTTAATCAAATGAGGATAATTATAGCAAATATATACTTTAATGAAAAAAGATGATTATTTTTTATTGCATGCATGATCAAGTATTTACCATTTAACAAGTTGTACCCTATCAACTTTCGTATATTAATTATCAGAGGTATGTTAACGGTTCTGAATTTTTTTTTTTTTAGATAAGCATTGATTATTTGTATTACCTGGATTCTCAAGCCTGTTATGTTCTTAGTCTACCGAAAAAAAAACACCAGAAAATAAAATCGCCTATTATCTATTTGGTGATCCCAAAAAAGCAAAAGCGAAATAGAGGTCATCTAGAACATATGCCGTAGAACGGAGAAAAAAAAGGCCAAACACCCTAGTGTTTTGATGTAATATTTCGAATATAATAAAACTAGTTATGACCGAGCTTTCATTTCACTAAGAAACGGGGCCTAATTAGAGGCGGGCCCGTATTTTTGGGTCACCCTGTATTAATATCGTAATGTCTTTTACGTATATACGTACGTACGGGTGTCACAGTTTCCATATTATAAATTATGTGATCGGGAGATCATATTTATTAAAAAGGAGAATAAAATATGATAACATACTACGAACATTAAATTTATATATAGATAAGCCAATGTAATGTTCGTAGTATGTTATCGCTATGGCTATGACAGGAGATTATTCTTTTCTTATATGTTTTTAGATAGAGTGATGTGGTTCTCGATTGATTAACTGTGTCTAACTGTGTCGGATATATACTCGAGAGTTGAACCGTGATACACCCCCCTCTATATATCCATCTATCTATCTATTCATCTATCTTTCTATCCATCTATCTATCTATCTTCCGTTGTGGTCACCTTCGGTTTTATTTATAAATAATAATTTAAATAAATGAATAGTTTTGAACTGGTCTGGGTCGGCTAAATTGAACCTGGCTATAACAAGGGGTGAAATAGGATGAAAATACATTTCGGGTTAATCACTGGATTCGTGGAAGGTAGCAGTGAAGAAGGGGCTGCACCTGAGCGAATCGCTTTCGAATCCTGTTTGTATTATAGCATCTCTTTCGCTATTAACTTAGTCCAGCATCATCTGGTCCGCCACAGGACTTATAAAGAGGAACCTGAAGACCTACCTAACTAATATTCCTGGTGAACAAAGTGCAAAAGAGATCCAGAAAATTGCACTTAAGTATACAACGAGGATACTGAAAAGAGCTCTCGGTTGGTTTCAATAAAAAGCAGGGCAATGTTTGCAGCTAGTTTTGCTGCCTCATACCCAGCGTCACAATCTTTAAAGGAAGAAAAGTAATTAAAAAAATAAGGGTCTGATGCTTGAAAGAAATGGGAAAACCAATGTTAACAAAAGAGTTACGCCGTCGTTTTTATTTCTTACAAGGTAGTCACTTCTTATCAATGCCGGAAGGCCACTCGAGGATAAGGGCTAATGAGTATAATGTGGTCAACAGCGTAATTATCAGTAGTTGTTAAACTTGGGTAAAATTTGATTATTTATTTTTATTCAACAATAGGTTTTTTACATTGGACTTGAAAACGACTGTGTTGTAGTTAGCTGGGAATCAGGCCAGTGAAACAAAGTTCTCTAGGCGGACAGGTTTAAGAGATAGGCTTTGTTTATGGAATTTGCGCTTTGATTTTGGCACATATAAAGAGTGGGTGAGAATTGTTAGTAATGGTTGTAGCTAGACGACTTCTGGCTGTCAAAGTTTGGCAGTGGGGTCCATGGATTGACGCTCAGTCAAGCACATGCCGTGAAAATAACGATAGACCAGTAACAGGCTCACAACGTCTCTTCTGTGAAAAGAAGTTGAATTACGGAGAAAAGGGCGGCTTCAAAGCTGGTTTTGAATTTTGTCATGCAGGAAACGTGCTTCTGGGCAGCTTTTTCTCCAGAATTGACAACAAGATTTTTTTTGTTTTTATGTTTCACGACATGAAAATATCACAAAATAACACCTTTTGTCTTTCGACGAAAGTTACATCTGCAAATAAATATCAAAGAAAACAGAGTTGTAAAATGTGTTCCTCTTTAACAGAAAAAATGTGTTTATATATTAGAATTATAATAATTTGAATGGATTTGAAATGGAAAGAAACAAAATGCTCGACGATTCGGCTGTTCTGTGGCTTTGTTTCAAGAGGTTGTAGGTTTGAATATAATTGGTCCACCGACTTTGTAGGATATGGACCATAGATTTCACTTTTGTCCGTTCCCCAGTTCGTACAAAAAATTCTCAATGACTAATTAATTACATTTTTTCTGAAATTGTTCATGAAGTTACAACTAGGTAAGAGAGAAAGTGTAACATTCTCGGATTTTTGATAAAGATTTTTGGTTGTATTCCCAGAAGGTCAAAAGGAGTTAAATGGCCAAAAATAGCACTTTTCGGGACATAAAATATTTTCCGACCCTTAGATTTGGCTGAAAATTACCTAAAAGCAAGACCATATTAATATACGCCGGGAAACATAATATTTTACCTTGGGAAAATTGTGGGGCTTGAGCCCCGGGGGTGTTTTAGGGGTAAAAATACCCGTTTGGGGGTTCATTTTTATTTTTCTCCAAAAATTCATATAAAATAGATGGTACCGAATTCATATTAATGCATCGTTTGTCATGAAACGGTGTCATTTGACTGTTTTACACCAGGCCAAGGGTTTAAATGGCAAAAATAGCCAAAATCAGTCGGAGAACCATATAGTTTTTGGCTTGTTATATCTTTTTTCTTTTTTTAGCTCTGTTCAGACATGAAGTATTTCTTTTCGGCTTCCAGTTTCATCGTCTCCGATTCGTCTCATAAGACAATGGATTCCCCCTGTATGGGTAGTTGCGCATGTAATTGTGATGCAAGAGTTTCGCAACACAACCACGCCTCTCCTGAATCGACACTGCTTACGCTGTACATGCAGTATATTGTAGAGGCTTAAAACGGCATGAATGTGTCAATATACCGTACAACTAATACAGTAGACGAAAGATAAACAGGTAACAGCAAAGGAGAATAACAAAAAAACTTGTCATTTTAAAGACGAAAGGATATCGTGTTTTATTGTTTACCAGGAAAAAAGGTAAAAAATGTACAACAATGGATTCAGGATCAGACGGAGCGAAAACGGGCGTCAAGTGACGTTGAAATTCTTGGATCCTGGCGAGGGGAGAATGACCTGCCTCCAGGTTGATCCGACTGGTATAGACTAGGTCTGATGCTAGCACTGGAAACCGGACGTCAGTGGGCACTGGGACTCAAGATTGCCCAGCGGTCACTAGAAATACGGAAGTATAGAAAACTTCTGAATAGATCGCAGTAAAAGGTTGTCTCTGTGCACGGCATTTCTTGTAGATGGGCCATATAAATTGTTTTTGTTTATTTTTAGTTTAACACACGCACACAATATATATATATATATATATATATATATATATATATATAGATAGATAGATAGATAGATAAGTGAACGTTTCTGTGTGTCTGTGTATCTGTTTACTTGTGTACATTTCTCTACGCAATAACTGTCAATTTTAAGTCTACGGACTCGAAATTTGATATACAGGGTACTGAGATTTGGGAAAATCGATGTGATCGGTTTTCGGACAGAATATTTCGCTGTTAATGGGGTCAAAGTTCAACGATTTGACCTTTGAGAACTCTACCAAACTCCTCCGACAATCTTGGGTCTGCTCACTTGAAATTTTAGATATAGGTTCCTTGGACATGGATCTAACTTAACTTTATTTGAGCCAAAAACAATAAATTTTAAGAGGTAATAATAGGGCTCAAACTTTAAAAAAATAACCCTTTTTTTGTTTTTGCTCAGCATACACCTCCAAACACTCGGGCAACGCCGGACTGAAATGCTAGTATATATATATAAGCGGGTGGGGGCGCCTGGCTTTGCCCGGTCGTAAAATACGCTGAAATATGATATTTTAATTTGTTTAAATTTTGTGTCTATTATTATAGAGACGTGATTTCAAAATTAAAAATTATTTGGGTACCATCAGTTAGAATCGAAACCGAAAGCAAATCTGTATCATTTAAAACTGATGACGTCACCACTGGATCATCGTGATATGCATAGGAACTGATTAAAAATTTAAAATAAAAATAAACTAAGACGAATATACAAAATGTAGGAGACTTTTTCAATTCCGACCTATTTTAGATCCCTTTAAAACAATTTTGATCAGCTAAAGACCCATAAAAGGATGGCCCGTAAAAAAATCCAACCATTTGAGGCCCCTAGCGCCGCTCTGCGACTTTTAGTTTCGGGGGAGATAGAGGTTGAAAATATGGAGACAGAAGCTAAGCATACAGACAGACGAGCACACACACACACACACACACACACACACACACACACACACACATATATATATGGAGGGGTACAAATTTTTAATATGGCTATGCACAAACCGTATTTACTTTTTAACTAAAAAAACTGAAAGCTTTCAAACCTCGGTCAGCGTAAGTAAATCAAGGTTAGGATTACGGTTAAAAAAATAAATTATGAAATTAAGATTATCGCGAAGAAAACAATAAAAAAGTAATTAAATAAAAACCACATTAAATTCAAGAAAATTTTCTTTTTCAATCATTTGATGCCCCCTAGCGCCGCTCTGCGATTTTTAGTTTCGGGAAAAATAGAGTTGGAAAATATGGAGATAGGCAGACATAACCTTAGTCATCCACATACAGTACTGTTTCGCTGTTTCACAGCTCATCTGTGCGGTTAGACAAGCAACTACCTCAAGCCAGATCGCCCAAACGACATCGAAGCTTCTAACCGTTGCGCTATACGGCTGCTGCTATACGGGCAATGAATTAACAATGTTTTGACATTATCCAAATACCTAAGCTCAATTTGTTTACACAAATAGCATCATTTCATATGCTAATCGTAATTTGTATATCACTTCCCAATATGCTCAACCCCCCTCCCCAAGATAAGGAGCATTATAGTCTCCCCATATATATATTTAGAGAGAGAGAGAGAGAGAAAGAGAGAGAGAGAGAGAGAGATTTAATGTTTGTAAACATATTTCAAATCGAGTTCCAAAGGATGATCATGATTAGGCCTGTGACAACAGCATATTCTTTTCATTGTTTTGACTCTTGAGTGTGTATCCCTTAATGTCTGATGTGTTTTTATGTGGACTGATGTGGTTCTCGGTTGATTGTGTCTTACTGTATCGGATATATACTTGAGAGTCAAGAGAATGAAAAGAATATGCTGTTGTCACAGCCCTAATGGTCATACACAAAAGTACCGTGTTATATTTTTGACTTTATTATTTCTCTTCATTTTTCCTTCCTTTTTTCTTTCTCTCTTCTTTTCACTCAATCTTAATTATTCATTTACGCGCCTTCTCCCCCAACTTTTCTCATTATTTGTACTGTATTAACTTTCTCATTACACTTATCAAGGACAAAATCCTCTAGAATATAATCTTAATGGGAATATCAGTTGGAATGATGAACAATACTATGATAGGATTGAGAGAGACGAATACAATTGCCATAATTTTATTACTTAACAGAACGTCTTAATAAATATATGTTGATATTCAAATTTAAGACGACTATGTTGCAGTCTGCAGCGAAGAAGTTTCATGTTACTCTGTCTTCTATAGATAGGAATTTCTTTGAAAGAATCTCTGTTTTTGAAAATTTCAGGTTTCTGCAGATTAATATGCTGATCCGTTTCGGCTAAATACTATATTCTATTAAATGAAATAAGATATTTGAAGATTCAACCATTCTATTTCACTGTCATAGGACACCAAATTATTTCTTCTTTAAAAAAAAAAAAACAGAATTGATGCCATCAGGATATATAGCTTGGTGATAAAGTATTCGCCTACAAATCGAATGGTCCCCAGATCAAGCCCGGGTCTATTTCACCATTTTTTAATTTTTTCCCCCTTATTACTGAGTTCAATTTATGATAAAAGAAAACCATTTAAAATCTCCGCAAATCATTTCTTCTTTTGCATATTTTAAAACTCAACATTAACCAAAAGTGAATTTTTCAGAGCATTCATCGTCAAGCCAAAATATCAGCTGACGTAATACTGTAAACACAGACGGAATTTGATGAACGACGTTATCATTATTAAAAAAATTTAATTTTTTTTTTGCGAATTATTCCACCGGAAAAATTACGCCTTGTAACATATAATGATTAATCGAGGATTGGTTCTATAATAATACATACGTAATCTGCATAAATTAAAGTATCATATTTAAGCGTATCGTACGATCGGGCAACACCGGGCTGCCAGCTTGTGAGCTTAAATGAATTATTTCGTAGTAGTAAGCAACTAATTTATTGCCAAAAGAGCAACGTAACTTTTTTGTGTGAACTGTTTTGCTTTTTATCTTAGATTTATAACTTCTTGATTTATAAAAAGATTATCACATGTTCTCAATGTTCTATTCATAGAAGAGTATATACTAAGCTTTGCAAATAAAATAAATTGCATTTTTTTCAATTCCGCATTATAACCCATATTTAATCATTACATAGTTTCAACTCTATCGTACAAAATTTTCATCCAAGGGCTTAGTGGATTAAATAAACAAAACGAACTGATTTGGCTTAAAACAACAACAAAAAATAAATAAACCAACTTTTATGTTAGAATATTTATTTTTATGGTGGTTTTTAATGTTTTACTCAATAGAACCTGATCTTTTGCTTTTTTTAAAAGCTACAAGAACTGTGTTATAGGTAAGACTGATTTATTTATAAAATCGATAAGATTGGCGAGGTCGACCAGTACAAATCGGGAATTCGAACTGATATCGAACAGTAAAATAAATGATCGTAAAAATATTAGACAAAGAAAATCTCGAATGTGAACAAGCTGTTCGTTTAGTGATATACTAATAAAAAAAATCTTTTCAAGCAAAAGTATGCCAGAACAACATAAGATTTATTTCAAACTATAGCATAATGAATCAACGAAAGGGTTTTTTTTTCAAACGTAAGTATAACAGATTTCCAAAAATTATTTCAAACTTAAGCTTTACATATCAACAAAATTAATTTAAAACGTAAGAAAAACAGACCAGCAAAAGTTTTATTTCAAACAAAGGATGACAGGCCAAGAAAAAAGTATTTAAACCTTAAACATGATAGATCATCGAAAGTTTTATTTCAAACGTGAACATGACAAACCAACAAAACTGCTATTTCAAACGTAAGCATGACAGACCAACGAAAGTTTGATTTAAAACATAATCGTGATAAAATAACAAAATTTTAAACTTTAGTGTGACCGACCAATGAACTTTCATTTATATCTAAGCATGACAGACTAAGGAATATTTTATTTCAAACAGAAACATGGATGACAAACGAAAGTTTTATTTTAAACCTAAGCATAATAGATCAACGAGTCGTATTTTAAACTTAAATGTGACAGATAGGACGCTAGTAAAAGCATATTTTTTATAAAGATGATTGTATTAATTTAATATAAAATATGACTACTTAAAATGCTTGATTAACAGTTATAATGTTACTTAAGATTTGAACGTGACAGACAGACAAAACTAGAAAAATGAACAGAGACTCTTAAATCAAATCATATATACGAGAAAAGCCGACAAACCGACTCACGCGGAACCGAAGGATGGACAGTGCCTCTTATTGGAATTCGTTGATGGACCAAAAAAATATTTTAAACAACATGACAATAAAAATTTGAAGAAAAAGAAGCCAAGAAAATAACTAAATTTCATTATTGAAAAAAAAATGGCTGCTATGAAATAACAGAAATAAGTACACAAAAAAATGGCCGCTATAAACAAAAACAATTACAAAAAACATGGCG
This sequence comes from Euprymna scolopes, assembly GCF_053919585.1. Taxonomy (NCBI): domain Eukaryota; kingdom Metazoa; phylum Mollusca; class Cephalopoda; order Sepiida; family Sepiolidae; genus Euprymna; species Euprymna scolopes. Next base: position 19,695,921 of record NC_136511.1, on the reverse strand, counting down.
GCGCTATAAAAAGAAACAAAGAAAACTACAAAAAAACATGGCCGCTATAAAAGAAACAAAATTAACTACAAAAACATGGCCGCTATAAAAGAAACAGTAATAACTACAAAATGAACATGGCTGCTATAAAAATATAGAAATAATCACAACAAAAATAGAGTAAAAAGTAGATGCAAACTATTTAGCGGTCAGAAAGGCGAATTATTAACTTGATCGAAATATGTCTCATCACTTGTGCGTGATTAAATATGGCGTCTCCAGTGATTGATCTCATAGTCTGCATTCTTTCAGATTTGTTCGCGCCGTTTCGAATCGACGCGTTTTGAAACGCTTACGAGTTGACCAAGCGCATTAACTTATTTCATCAAGCCCCACCCTTCAGAAAAAAGAGCTGTGTGAAGATATCAAAGCTACACAATTTGAAAGCGAATCGTCCACGGGATAAATGTCCAATCGAGAAAGGTAGGGGTATCAAAAAGTTGTTGGTATGGGAGAGAGAGATAGGAAAGTATGTTAATTTTTCGACCGTTAGATGTTTTTAAGGAGAGCCATTCCAAATGTAATCTGTCCTATTTTTTAATCCGCCCGAATTGATCAGGAGGGATTGAAAATTCTTTGGTAATATAACTGAACTTATGCATTCATGACATGGAAGTGGCATATCTCTGTTACAGATATTGACGGTGTAAGACTATAAAAAATAAACCACTGTCATGAACTAACACCATTGACGTCCTTGTAAAAGTGCATTAAGAATGGTGGTGACTATGTTGAAAAATACATTCTAAAGCGCAAAATGTCGCTCGTTTTAATGGTAGGATTACTGTCTTTGTAGCTCTTAAACTTTTCAGTCAAAACAAATAAGAAGTTCTACTTTTCGACACTCGAATGATGTTTCGGCCGCCCATGCACATCCATCGTTCGTGGCTGGTAAACGTGCACTAGTCATGATAGTGATTATATAAAAATAAAAATGAATCCGAAAATACAAAAGTCGCTCGTTTTTATAGTACTACTTCCGTCTTCGTAGCTCTATTACGTTTTGAGTAAAAAAAATAAAATAGGAGACATTTATAAATCAAAAGATGAAGAGCTATACATAAAAGTGAAAAAACTATATATATAGTTTATTAAAAAAAAACTATGGTGTATGTCTATATTTGTCACGGTACGAAAATGTCATATTCCAAAAATTACGTACAACGATCAATTAGTTTTTTTTTCTATTTAAGACCCCCCCCCAAATGTAAACATAGAATTTTTGTTGGGGGATGGTAAACGTTTAGGTGCTCATTTTACGTTAAATTGTCTTTTTTTTTTTTGTTGTTGTTTTTTAGCGGCCCCGAAAACTTTTAAAATTGGTAATTTCTAAGGATTTTTCGAGGGTGGAAAATTTTTCTTTTCAAAGTCTGCCCTTGTTGATCCTACATTCCCGATCATTTGTAATTAAGATGGCGCACTAATCTTCTGATAAAATGTGTCATAAAATTTGATTCTCTTTAATAAAAAAAAGACCGTATTTGATTGATTTACGTGATTTTTGGAATATGACAGGGACAGGTACGTTCATCATAAAGATTTTTTAAAGATTTTTCGTGAAAAAAAAATTTTTATAGGCTCAAATGTAGACAAGTACTAAAACTATAAGTTACAAATTTCAGAAATGTAGTATCGTTTCATTGATGTGGATCTGCCTATTAAAGGCTTTTAAAAAATTCAAAGCAATCATCATCAATTCTTGAAATCAAAATGAAATCCAAGAATGTTGTTTAAAACGAATTTACTGCTGAGAAACCGGTGAAAATTATTTTAAGGTCCCTTTTAAAAAACGTACCATTCCAGTGGTTGCGGACTATATCGTTGCTCAATATGGTCACCTTTATAAAATTGTTGAAAACGGATGTTATATGTTTTCCGGTTTCAGGTGGAGTATGTAAATGCAGGTGTAGTTGTGTGTAGTGTAGGATATTGAAAACTGAGTGACCTAGATACTGAGTAATCCTGTAGTTAACAGAGATGAAAAAATTAGCAGCAGTCGATTGAATAAGAAGGAATTCATTTTAATTTCTCTTCTAGTCTCTCCCCTTGTGAACAGAGCTTATCTCGCCGATAAAACCTTTGAAATTAAAATCCAATATTGGAATTATTAACCAGTTTGTGGCATAATAACATTCATCTCTATTCCTGGGACACCACTATAATCGTGTACCTAAAATGGATCGATTTAAAATAATGTCCTTTTCTATGTTCCTATAAAATCATTTTAATTTTTAATTAATTTTCAATGTATGTGGTAAGAAGCAAAAAGATGAGCCTTTTGTGGAAAATCATGGATTAAGGAAGAAAGTCTAAATGTTGTGTATTCCTTTGTTCAAATAATAAATTTTGGTTTAACAATTCTGTTTTGCTACAAAAACATTAAATATAAACCTTACATTTTTTACTTTGCTCTATCTAGTATACTGAGCTATTTTATTTGGCTGGGATGGATGGCAAGCGATTGTATTAGCAACAGGAGCAGCGTATGAACGCGTATGCAAATTTGCAAGTGTGCTCAGGCTTACGTCTGAGGAAAAAAACAAAATAAGACACCACGTGGTCGGGGAGAAACAAAACCGGCGCCGAAGGAGACGGGTGTAAAAAGTTAAGGTGAAAATGGGTCAGCTATCTTTAGATATATGTTCGTGTCTGTTATAGAGCGTGGTATCGTCAGCACACATACCCATCTCACAGACAATTTTGTTAGGGAGATCATTTATGAATATTAGGAATAGCAGAGGTCCAAGAAAGAGACTTAGACTGTCGTACAAAGTTAAGACTCTGTAACATCATCCGCGTACAGATATTGCATCAGGCATTTGTCTATTAAAATGGTCCTGTGGCGATGGAAGTAATTTTTGGGCTCATGGACTAAGTGTCTGAGAGAGTGGCACTCGTCTGACAAGACGTTTCAATCATAAATCATCATGTATGCGTAAAACGTTCAACAGATGCGATGGATTTTCATGATACTAGTATCGTTTTTAAGCTCGACCCCTCGGACGACAAATATAGAAAAATTGGCTAAAACATTAATTACTTCACCCTCAATTAGGCACTTTTCTACAAGGAGTCGTTGCTTTTTTCGCCGATATTTTCGGAAGTCATCCCCTATTTCCGATTGACTAGCCTTAATTTAAACCTTCGCCATTTTCCGTTTGGCAGTGGACATAACGGCAAAGGCATCACGTTTTTTTTTTCAAGTCCTTTTTCATCTTCCCGGTGCGGGTTCGAGCCTGCCTGCCGCATTTTTATTTGCTTAACGCACATCTTCAAACACTCGGACAACGCCGGGCACCCAGGCTAGCCTATTATATAAATCTCACTTGTCTGTTTAAATGTATGCATGTATGTATGAATGTATGTATGTATGTATGTATGTTTCTCTAAAACTTTCGACAGAGGCGACGAATTTTAAGGAAGATCGGCATTGCGTTGAATCTCGACTATTTGTACGTCAAATATAGAAACGTTCGCTAAAAACATTACTTTTTTCACCCTCAACTTGACATTTTTCTACATTTTCGAAAAGTCATCCCCTCTTTTCGATTAACTATTCTTAGTTTAAACCTTCGCCACTTCCGGTTTGGCGATGGACTCAACGGCAAAGCCGTCATTTTTTTCTCACTCTACGGGTTCGAGACTGTCTGCCTACTAACACTTTTTTTTTAACCCTAACCCTAACCCCCTCCAAACATCAGGGCAACGCCGGATACCCTGGCTAGTCTATTATATAAATCTTAAGATCCTATTGTTGGCATTAGTTTTCCCGATATTGTTTAGTCATAATTCTTTCTAGAGATACATCTGTGCCTAAATCAAAACGTGGATTCCATGAACAAAGCTTCTTTCTTAGAACTGCACGCCTGTGGAACTCTGTTCCGTCTGCCTGCTTCCCACCTGACTACAACTTGGATGTGTTCAAGTCCAACGTAAACAAATTCCTAATGAACCGCCCCCTTAAGTAAACACTTCATCAGATCTCCACACTAACGTACTATACTTGCAATAACCCTTATTCCTGAGTGGCTTCCGGGCCTTGATAAGTGATGACCACCGTGTCAAAAAAAAAAACATCCGGGATTAAAGTAGGTGCCACATGGAGGTTGCAAACATCCAAAATAAAAGTGATTTTTGTTGAACGACCTGGATTCGAACTTGCAACACCAGATCGTCAGTTCATATCATTAACTGCTAGACCACCATCTCTCGATTTGTCTTCAATGCTCCGGAAAACAAACAACGCAATAAACTTCACCTTGGCTGTCTGCCCCATGTGATATGCAGAGGAAATTTAAGGTTTTAAAAATCTCTTCCTTTTCACTTAAATTTTAAAACAATTCTTGAAAACATTTTCATTTTAGTTAATGAATTAAAAAAAAAATAAAACGTTTGAATGTCCGTAGTTCCAATTTTACAAAAATAAAATTATTTAAAGAATATTAAAAAAAAGAAATGATGAAGAAATCTTTAATCTGGTGTCAGAAAAATAAAGTGTTAATGTGTTGAGCTGCAAAAACGTTTTGATGACAGCCGGGATTTGAAGTTGGATTTTTAAATTTCTGTGAAATTTGCAATCAAAAGCTTTTGGAAGGATTTTGTTTGAAATTCTGTTAATAATTTTTTTTTTTTTTTTATGACGTCTTGTCTTCGGATTCGTGATTTTTTTTTCTTCCCATTTTGTCTAATTGGCTTTTTTTTTCCTTTCTTTTCCTTTGTTTTCTCTTTTTGTCTTCCATTCATTTTTCTTTCGTCTTCTTTCCTTTTCTTCTTTCTTTCTGTTTTCTTCCCTTCTTTTTCAATTTTTAATAATTGCTTCATTTTTCATTCTCTTCCTTCTTTCCTCGTTTGTTTTTCTTTTTTCTTCTTTCATTCTTTTTCTTTTTTCATTCTTTTTTCTTCTTTCATTCTTTTTTCTTGTTTCATTCATTTTTTATTTTTTCATTCTTTCATTCTTTTTTTTTCTTTCATTCTTTTTCATTCTTTTTTCTTTTTTCATTCTTTTTTCTTTTTTCTTCTTTCATTCTTTTTTCTTCTTTCATTCTTTTTTCTTTTTTCGTGTTACATTCTTTTTCCTTACTCTTCTATCATTCTAATCTGTTTCGTCTTTCCTTTTTCGTATACTAGCTGGCAGCCCGCCGTTGCCCGGTCGTACAATACGCTTTAAATTATATTTTAATTTATGCAGATTACGTATTAATTACTGTAGAATAAACCCCTAATTGATTATTATATATTAAAAGGAATAATTTGCCCAGTAGACTACTTTGCAAATAAATAAATAAATAAAATAAAAAATAATAATGATAATGTCGTTCATCAAATTCCGTCTGTTTTGGTTTACAATATCACTTCAGCTGATATTTGTGCTTGAGGATGAATGCCCAAGAAAGTCACTTCTGATTAAAGTTTAGTTTAAAAATAATGAAATGAAGAAATGATTTGCGGCGATTTTAAATTGTACTTTTATCGTAAATTGAACTCATTAATCAGAAAAAAAATAAAATGGTGAGGTTGTTGAACAGAGAATCATTCGATCTGTAGTCGAATAGTCTACCATTAAGCCATATCTCCAGATGACAATAAATCTGTTTTTGTTTTTTTAAGAAGTGATTTGCTAAGATTTTATTATCTCCCTTTGCCGCTGCAACGTAAAATATTCCCCTATAAAAATTCGCTTTATCTATAAGAGAGAAAGCTATATTAAACATCAGATTTTTTTCGATTTTGATTAATTATCGGATTAGTTTCTGTAACAAACCTAGCTGAGAACACTGCCACAATTAACTTTGTGTATAATTTTGCAAAGTATAGGTTCATCCGTTCCAGGTCCTATGACGTAGAACGCTCACACACACACACAAACACTCACACAAACACACACATACAGATACACACACATACACACACACATACACACACATACACATACACACACATACACATACACACACACACAAACACACATACACACACACATACACACACATACACACACACACACATACACACACATACACACACATACACACACATACACACATACACACACGCATACACACACATACACACACATACACACACATACACACACACATACACACACAACACACACACACAACACACACACACAACATATAGTTGTAGTGATAGAGATTCCGCTCTTTTTTACTATCTTTCTTTTGTGTTTTTATCTTTCCTTTGCAATTATCAGTCCCTCGACAAAAGGAAGATGGACCTGTAAATTTACCATTGTCCGTTCCTCCGTTCGTCCGTTCTTTTGCCCACACTTTTCTCAATAAGTACGCCTTAGGTTTTTTTTTTTTAAATTTTGCACAAACATTAAACATGATATGATCAAAAAGTAACGGAACGGATTTTCCGGGAAAACTCCGGTTGCCCTTCTAGAGATTCCTTTCGGGTTAAAATGGCTAAAATTGACACTTTTGTCCTTATCAAAAAAATTGGTGTCTTGGATGTTTATAAAACTGATTTCTATATAATTTTGTTCGTCTATACCTCGCAATTACTCTTGGGTGTGTCCCAGGGGCTTTTTTATGGCTAATAAAAGCACTCCATTTTTGGAACTATTTTACCATATTTGTCCAAAATCTTCTGTGTATGTCTATTTAGCAGTTGTGTATGGTGTTGAACTCAAATTCAAATATGTTAAGGCCTTGGGGACTTTTGGCGATAAATGGGGGGGGGGCAAATGATAGTTTTAGGAATTTCTTTTTTTGCATGGTGCAGAACACAAATTTACAAATGTAACGGCCTAAAACTACACCGTTTGCTCATTTTCACCCGGATTTGACGTCCCCTGGAAATATTTGTGGCTAAATGGGGGGGGGGGGTAAATGCTGAACTTAGTAATTTTTTGATGCCTCGTTCATGCTTCGCTTGTTTTTTCTGAACTGCCAGCGTTTCATTAACTGAGATGACAAAACGTATACTTATTACTATTAATTTAAAGACCATCCGTACTGTATTACTGCCTATATCCTTTGAATAATTGTAAAAGTGTTTACTCAAGGCCCATGAGATTGGAGCATAATTTACAAAGCATAGCAAAGACTTAAAACATAATACTTGCCGCATCCTGGCCAAACACTTAATATGTAACCTTGTCCGGGAACCAACAAACGTTGCCTGCAATTCCAATCGCAAAGGTGACCAATACAAAGAATAGATAACAACAGCAACATTTATTTTCTGATCCTCTCTTTATCGCTGTGATCGTCTTTTCGAGCGACCCTCACACTTAATCGCGAACGTTATCCACGTCTCTCCCGTGATCGTTCTCTCCCTCATTTTTATAGTTTATTTTACTTTTCCGGTGACGTCATTTCGCATGCATTTTCATCCAAGCGTCCGCGTTATTTTACAAATATTATGAGATCAGAATCAAGGGTAAGTGGAGAAATCCCGAAAAAGAGTGTCAGCCTCAGACTTTGTTTTTAATTTTTAATGAAATTTAATCCTGCTTTGTTCATCCATGCATTTCATATGAATGAGATGATTTGATTGTTGGCATTCGTAACTCTGGTATCTCTCTAGTCTGAATTATTTCTAGAACGACATCGAGTAATTACGGGCAGGGTAAAATAAAGGTTGCCAACATTTTTAGTTTTTTTTTTTTTTTTTTACATTTTCATCCCAAACAAGGCCCATTGTCACTTTGTTGTAAGGGGCTACTATCAGGGACATAAGCATCAGAGGCACTGTGTAGGGAGTTGTGCAGCAATAGGTCGGTTCACGTTGCACTTGAACTTCTGCATGTCAGTACAGTCAGGGAAGCAGGGACCCGGAAGGGAATTCCAAAGTCTAGATGTTCTGGGGAAGAAACTACTGGAGTAGAAAGCTCTCTTGCATCTAGGGATCTCTACTGTGAAGGGGTGGGATTTTGCTGCTTGTCGAGTTTGTCGGCGGTATTTACGTCGAGGGGGTACAAGTGATCGCAGTTCGTCAGAGCATCCACCGTTAAAGTACTTGTAGAACAGGCAGAGGAATGCAACATTTCGTCGATGTGACAGAAGTTTAGCTGACAGTTCAGGACCTATCAGATTGGCGACTCTCTTTTGAACCTTGTCCAGGAGCGAGAGACTAGTGGCAGATGCACCACCCCAAATATGACAACAATACTCCATACATGGGCAAACGGTGGCCTTATAGAGGTATAGGATACTTTCAGGCGTTAATAGATTTATAGCACGGTAGAGAGAACCCACCTTCTTCGCAGCGGTCCTGGCAATGTTCTCAATGTAATTGTTCCAACTCATGTTTCCTGTGAAGTTTAAAAGATGTACTTTCAGATAAAGAGCCATTGGCCATTGCTATTGGCGGTAGGGAAGGTTTCTTGTAATTATTGAAGGAAACAAGTTTAGTCTTGGCAGCATTGAAGGTGACCATCCATTTTTGTCCCCATTCCACTACGGATCCGAGGTCTTCCTCTAGTGTGTCTGCCATTTCTTTAGATATGTGTTCATTTGTTTTGCTGTCGTGTCTGTTATAGAGCATGGTATCGTCAGCATACATACCCATTTCACAGACAATTTTGTCAGGGAGATCATTTCGCACAAGTACATGTATTTGGTGACTTTAATGTCCACCACAAAAACTGGCTTGGATTCTCTACTTACACAGATGCAGCGGGTAGCATAACTCATAGCTTCTCTATATCTCACTCCCTATCATAAATTGTTACATTTCCAACCCGTTTCCCTGACCAGGAAGAACAACATGCATCACTTTTAGATCTGTTTTTGACCACAGTTCCTGATGATTGTATCATCATCATCATCATCGGCGGTCACTCGTGTCCGAGTAAGACTCTCCTCCGTTGTGGCTTCTGTGGGTCCTCAGGTGAGCATAGAGCCCAATCCTAGACCCAATTTGTCTTGTGCAATTTGGGCAGATAAAGGTAGTGGTGGTGGGGTGGGGTTGGGTGTGTCTGGTTAATAATCTGTCCTTTCTGTGCTTGCGTTTATCCTCAGCAGCTTGATTTAGGTCACTACTATAAAGCGCAGCACCTTTGTGGACAGCGCTCCTCCATGCCAACCTGCTCCCAGCCACGTCCTCCCATGTCTCAAGGTCCATGTGAAACCGCTTTAGATTTGCTTTGATGTTGTCCTTATACCTCATCTTTTGGCCATCCTGGGCACGCTTTAACGAATGCCGACAGCCCACTTCGTAATGGTGATCATGCATTGATAATGGTTGAAATCGCCCTAAATTCTAGACCCAAAACTGAAGAGCCAGTGCTCAAAATAACAAGATATTATAAAAAGGCTGACTGGGAAGCCATCAGAGATCTTATTAGAGATGCCCCATGGGGAAATATTTTTTCTCTTCTTGCGGAACAGTGCGCAAACGAGACCACTGAATAGTTCAAAACTGCAATCGGAGCGCATGTTCCCATGCGGACATTTTATAGCAAGCCCCACTCTCCCCAGTGGTTTACTTGCGGAACTGCCATTACTCAAAGGCTAGCATGCATACCGCAGATTTAACCGACATAAGTCCAGTTCAAACAGACAGAAGTATATAGAAGCTAGAAATAAGGCTAAGAAAGAAATAGCGACAGCTAAGAGAGAATTTACGGAAACCACTAAAAAACGGATCGAAGCACAAAAACTAGGAACTCGTGACTTCTGGAAAATCTACAACAGTGTAGTAAATAATAGCCAATCAACAATTTCCCCGCTAACCAACAATCACGAGGTTGTTTGCTCAGCAACCGAAAAAGGCTAACATGCTTGCCAATCGGTTTGCCTCCAACTCCACACTGGATCCTCCAGCCACTCCCTACATGAATTTCATATGCGGACAGACGCCACGCTAGACGATCTGAAAATCACCCCTGCTCAGGTGCATGCTATCATAAAAAACTTTGACACTTCAAAAGCATGTGGATCCGACCTCATCCCAGCTGTGCTATTTAAAAAGTGCTCAGCCGAAGTAGCTCCAGTTCTCTCCAAACTCTACAACAAATGCCTTAACGAATCTTGCTTTCCCGGCTGTTGGAAAACTGTTTCTGTGGTACCAGTATTCAAGAATTCTAGCGAAAGAACTAACCCATTAAATTATCGCCCCATTAGCCTCCTCCCACTTTTTGCCAAAATATTTGAGACCTTAATTAACTATGCTCTAATCCATCACCTTACAGATGCTAAACTTCTGACTGACAAACAATATGGATTTAGACAAGCCCGTTCCACAGCAGAAATCCTTACTGTAATCTCTGAACGTATATACCATTCACTGGATAAAGCGGGGGAGGGTAGCGCGGTAGCTCTAGATATACCTAAGGCTTTTGACAGAGTATGGCATGAGGGTCTCCTCAGGAAAATTAGATCAAACGGTATCACTGGTAGAATACTTAACATAATTAAATCCTTCTTAGATAAGAGAAAAATCCAGGTTGTCCTCGACGGTCGTACATCTAAACACTATATATATGATGGAAGAAAAAAGACAAATTAAGATAAATGGATTTTTAAAAAATAAACATAAAAAAGTGCTAGCTACAAGGGTTTCGTTCAACCGAGCGAAATCAAAAGAAAATTAAGATTAAACACAAAATTGTCATGAATATGGCATGGGAGAAAATATATACACAATAATAATACTAATATATATATATATATATATATATATATATATATATATATATATATATTAAAAGATATACAGTTATATTTGGTCGCTACAAACAGCCATCTGTTTCACTCAACGGACTTCATTAGGCGATCTTATATATTTTTAAATCTCCGAAAAAGCCACATAATTGGCAGCGGACGATCCCTATTTTCTATTTAAAAAAAAAGAAAATTAGTTAAGGTTTCTTTTTTCATCTTTATATAGTTGAATTTTTTTTTATAATGATAAACTTTTGAGAAGTCGGTTTATGCAAGTCGTAAATCTATTTCTATTTCACAATTTTAGTTGCGCCCTTTGTCATCCATATATAATTGAATTATCTTTTTGTAATGATAAACTTTTTTGAATAATACATATATATATATATACATATATATATTATATATATATTATATATATTATATGTATATTATATATATTATATGTATATTATATATATATTATATATATAATATATATATATATTATATATATTATATGTATATTATATATATATATATTATATATATAATATATATTTATTATATATTATATATTTATTATATATTATATATTTATTATATATATATTATACATATATATATATTATACATATTTTATATATTATATATATATTAGAGTCATAAAATATATAAAAACACACTTCATTAATAAAGTAAGTATAACCCACACTATAACACAAAGTGTCAAATTAGAATAAGAAAAGACATTAAAATCGTTTGCAAAACAAATAATTAACTAATTGTCACGAATATATTGGGGGAGAAAATATATATAATATAATAATATAAAATATAATATATATATATATATATATATTATACATATTTTAGTCATAAATATATATAAAAAAACACATTTCATAAATAACTAAAAGCATCTTTACTAAAGAAATCATGAATAAATCTCTAAATTTTAAAACCAGATATTACATAAAAACATAATAGAAAAACCTCTATGTAAATGTGAATAAAATATATTTTCTTTCTCTTCCAAAAATGCTCCATTGCCAAAAGTGTGTTTATTCATAAATTCTGAAGAAATCTTCAAACGATATGATGCTTGAAATTGTCGAACTAGACATTGAAACGTAACGTAAAATGAAATACACTTTTTGTTGCCATCAACACCTTGTTTTGATGTCTTGATTTTGCATACACAGTATATTAATGCTCAATTATGAAATGTGATAATTTTGTAGCTTACTCCTTAAGTCAACCATTTTTGCCTTAAAGCCCAGTGGCATTTGAAAATTTACTGAATATTATTATTATTATTATTATTATTATTATTATTATTTATTTGGGGTAAACAGTCAGATATGGTCGCTACAAATAGCCATCTGTTTCAGTCAAAGAGACTTCATCAGGCGACCTAGTACCTCTCGACGCCAAAAAGAAAAATGGAAAATGGGATAGATTAGAGAGAAATTAAAGAAAAATGGAGCTCTTCAAGAAAAACTATAAAAAGTTCATAAAGAGTTTTATACTTTTTATACTTTTTTTTGAAGAGCTCTTTTTATTGAGCACTATTTAACAACCTCGTTTTCTTCAATAGTTCTGTCTTTTGAACACCTCAAACATGAATATATATATATATATATATATATATATATATAGAGAGAGAGAGAGAGAGATATAGATAGATAGATAGATTTTGTTATTGTTGTTGTTTTTTGTTTTTTGTTTTTTTTTAAGCGATACATACGGTTAATATTGGCTCCGCCTCGGAGCTCATTTTTTCATTTACTTAGGAAGTCGCCCTTTTTAATTTGGACGTATATAACATTTTTATTTATTTATTATTTTTAAAACAGTAATCTACGTACACGCATGTTTCGAGGTCATTACCTCTCGTCAGCGTAGTTCAACTGTTTCTAGGGATCGAACCTCATATATATATATATATATATATATATATATATATATATATATATATATACTAGCGGGAGGCGTTCGATATTTTAATTTGTTAAGATTTCGTATATATTATCATAGAGTACTGATTTCTAAAGTTAAAGACAAACTATTCGGGTGCCATCAGCTAGAATCGAAGCCGAATGCAAAACTGTAGCATTCAAAGCTGGTGACGTTACCACTGTATCGACGTGATACGCATAGGAATTAATTAAAAATAGCCTAAGATGAATGTAAAAATGAATAATGATTTTATTCATGTTTGATCCATTTGTGGAGACTTATAAACTATTTTACCAGTAAAACCCCATAAAAGAAGAATCCGTAAAAAAATCCAATAATGTGAGGCCACTAGCACAGCTGTACGACTTTTAGTTTCGGTAGAGATAGAGTTTGAAAATATGGAGACAGTCAGACAGACATGTCGCCTTATATATGTATATATATATATATATATATATATATATATATATATATATATATATATATATATATATATATATATATATACTAGCATGGGCGCCCGGCGTTGACCGTGTGTGTGGAGGGTTATGCTGAGCAAAAAAAAAAAAAAAACATAAAACAAAAAAAAGGTAATTTTTTAAAAACTTTGACCCCCATTATTTCCCGTTAGTATTTATTGTTTTGGGCTTAAATCAAGTTATTAAGTTAGATCCATGTCCAAGAAACCTCTATCTAAAATTTCAAGTGTGTAGACCTAAAAGTGTGGGAGGAGTTTGGTAGAGTTTTCAAAGGTCAAATCGTTGAACTTTGACCCCTTAACAGTCAAATTTCTGGCCGAAAACCAATCACGTAAATTTTTCCAAATTTCAGTACCTTGTATATCAAATTTCGAGTCTGTAGACTAAAAATTGACAGAGTTATTGCGTAGGGAAATGTAAACAGACACACAGACACGTTCGCTTAAGCTATAACTATAATTACTTCCCCTCAAAGTAACAATATAATAAATTCTAAAAATGAACTGATCTCTTTCTGTAAACATAAGTCCAAATTTAATTATGGCAATTTTGAAATTACATGGTTATTACTTTTACCCTTTATATAGATATAAAATATTTTTTTAACGCTATCGTTTTTCGACATACTTCTAAATACTTTATAATTTAATAATCCTTTATTTTAATTCATTATCTCTTCTTTGCATGGCTCTTTTTTTTATCTGCATTTTCTGTTTTATTCTTTAAACTTTCCTATCTATCTAATATATCAATCTACCCACACTTTCATATCTTGTATGTATATTTACTTAAATTTTATTTTATATTATATATTATATTTTATTTTTTATTACATTTTTTTTATTTATTTATTTATTCTTTATTTTCTATTTATTAATTATATATTTATTTATTTATTTTTATTTTCCTTTTTTATTTTCCTTTTAGTGTCGAATAACAACTCTTGCTGACATTTTTTTAAGTGATGACCTGTACATTTCAGTTGACCTATATTATTTTGCCCTATATATATTTTCGCGCCTTTAACATTTCCTGTCTGGGTCCATTTGACTTTTGTTTCCCTTTATTTTATATTAAATTTATCATTTTTTTTGTCTCCTTTCTCTTCCCAAATCTTTTTTATTTATAGTTATGTCTCGGAAGTAGAGTGAAAAGCACGTCTTATTTTTCTTTTGTTAATAGTATTTTTTTCCTTGTACACATTTTTGTGAATTATTCCATGGATTTCTGCCTTTCGATTATTATGGACCATCTACTTCCAATTACGGGATTTCCTTGGATTTTACTTGTACAAATGGAAATTCTTTTAACTTTCTTGAAGTTTTACATTTGGATTTTACCTCAATGGATTTTTTATCTTCCACCAGACTATCCATTCATGTGTAATCACCTTTTTCTTTACCATATTCCCTCTGCTTAACTTATTTTGTTTTCAAGTAAGATCTTTGACTTACTTGTTGTTTCATCAAATACTTCTGCATGCAAAATCCGATCCCGCATTTTGCTAATTCCTACCCTCTGATGAGAAGGATAGTATTTCTTCGAAACTCCGCGGATTTCCTTTTCAAATTAAATATGTTTTTAACTCATTTCAAAGTGTTTTTTAACATATTTTATTAATTGTTTGCTCACATATATATATATATATATATATATATATATATATATATATATATACATATATGATGTGTGTGTGTGAGTGTACGGATGCATACACGTTTAATACTGTGTATGACATTTGAGGTCATTTCTAAAAATAATTTTAGATATGAAACAAAGTTTAAAATATAATTGATGATTGTGAAATGCCAAATCACAGAAACATTACAAAACATTGAAAAGTGCTAATATTCCACTGCCATCGCCGACATTTTTTTTCCTGTCGTCCGCGTCAAACATTTTTGAAAATTGTTCGCTTCAAAATTTAAAAGGCTAGAAAATAAGGATTAGAGAAATATTCCTCAGTTTCTCCGTCTTTTCTTTGTTGCTGTTTTAATTTCACCACAAGTATTTATTTTTTGTTGTTGTTTTATTGAAGATGAGAAAATAATATTATATTCCTGTTGACAGCTTCAATCATGAATTGGCATTTTGGTTTGGAATTAAGGAAACTGTGAGGAAGATGCCACGTTTGGTGTGTCTGAACGAATAGTTTGAGTGATTGACGATTATGACGGTGATGGAGATGATGATGTTGATCGTGATACCAATGATATCGCTGCCGACAATGATGGTGATGATGATGTTGCTGCCGCTGCTGCCGCTAATGCTTATGATGATCTTAATTGTAATAGTGATGATGATGATGACAATTATCTTGATGATGTCAATGATGACGATGATTATGAAAATGCTTATGATGATAGTGATGATGATGATAATAATGGTAATGCTGATAGTGACGGTGATGACGACGATGATGATGATAATGCTTAGGATGATAGTGATAATGATAAAGATGACGATGTTGCTGCTGCTGCTGATGATGATGATGACGATGACGATGATGAGGATGTGTGTTAAATGTACAGACATTTCCAGCACGGGCAATATGCGGCTTTTATTCTGGCCATCGTCTTTAGATAATCGCAACAGCTTTCACTTTTGTACTATGGCCTATAAATGTCCATCCCGCTTAAATGACCAATGGATATAATTAGTCCATTGATGAGTAGACTTTCATGGGCCTTCCAGAAGATGTATAAGCAGTACAAGTGTATTGCAGCAGGAGGAGATTACTTAGAATGGGACTAGTGTTTCATGTGTGTACTATCAATAAAAGTACCCACACGAAAAATGTCCTGAAAATTGTTACAGGCATCCAGTATACACACACACACACACACACACACACACACACACACACACACACACACACATATATATATATATATATATATATATATATATATTGTATTAACAAAACCAAGACTTCAAAAAAGTAATTGATAGCAACAAAAAAGTGTATTTCATTGCAAGTTACAATTGTTTCAATACCGCTTGGACAATTTCAAGCATTATGGCGTTTGAAAATTTTCACATAACCAGCCTTTCTTCAGACTTCTTGAATAAAAAACACTTTACAATAGAACATTATTTAAAGAAATTTCCCTTAAAGGAAATGAAGCATGCGAAAACATTTATCCTGGACGCATCCTTTGTCAAGAACTTATTTAAATATTAATATATCGCCTAATTTTCGTATCATTATTTAAAAACCTGCTAGAAGAAGTTTCCACAAAAAAACCGTAGCCATTTAATATCTTAATAATACGATGCATTGAATTCCTTAATTAGATTTCTATATTTCTTTATTTCACATAATTAATTTTAAAAAATTCTTTTTTTTTAATTTTATTTTTATATTTATAATATGGCCAGAACAACCTTGCTATAACGTTACTGTTATTTTTAGTTTCGTATTCGCCCAATGGTGGCTTCAATGTTTACAAAATATTGACTATCTTATTACTTAGATTTAAGACCAGTTTTAGGTTAATATTTTATTAAATACGGAAATAAAGAATGACATTACCTTATATTTATTAATCCTCATACAACCTTCCAAGTTAGGGATCCTATCTTTTATTATTTAATATTTTATTATTCTCCTTCGTTCTAATCTATTGTGGTTCTCGATAATTGGGAAAACCTAGCTACGAAGGGAAATAATCCATCACGTTATTAATTTTCCAAAAATTAGTTGAAAAATGATGTAGAAAACAGGTCGTCGGTACTTATAACAGTTAAAGGGAGACAATTTGGGTCGTTTGATGTTTCAAGTCTAGCAAATACTAAAAAGCCTCTATGATTTATTAATTAATTTAATTAAACAGATACAGAAAAGGCTATGATAGCTTATTTAACAAATTAAGAATTTAAAGTATATTTTTAATCTTAAAGCTGAATATATACCCATGGGTTTAACCTACATCTACTACAACTAAATACTAAAAAATGCTCGCGGTAATGAAACAATGTTTCTAATCTTTGTTGAGAATTATACTTTATTTATATTTCTTATCCAGTTTAGAATAATAGAAACTATATTGGCTTACTAGATTTGGATCCTTCGTTTAGACTACATCATTCCAAGATATTTAACTCTACATAAAAGTTTGGCCTTGTATCCAAGGATCTTTATTGTTATAAAAAGTTTTACCTCAGTTACATTTAAGGCGTGATAGCAGAAACCTATTCCTGTGAAGACATCCCTGTATAGCATCTAGCCTTTTATTCAAAATCTCTTCTTTAGAATTCACTATGTAGAAGGCTTCCAATAAACATAGATTGCACCTTTTTGATTTCCCAGGGCTATACTTCCTCCCCCTATCAACTACTGACCATTTCAATTCAAAGTCGTTTTTGTTTCTATTAAGTTCCCTGACCCAATCCTCTAATGAAGTTGTATTCCTCCTTTTATTTCTAATGTTGATTCTTGTACCCCCCCTTGCTGTCGTTAACATCTTCTCTATTAGTTTCCATCTCTGGTTCCTTGTTAAAGGATACTACATGGTTTCTATATCTTTCCTTAAACACGCATTCCGTGGCCCCAAGATATATCTTCCTAGTACTGTCGGTCTTAATCTCGCATTTATACACTATTTCTGAGGTAAGGCATTTCTCACCCAACGGACAATTGCCAGGTATTAACTTACAAATACACTTTTTGTTGCTATCAATTTCGTTTATTGAAGTCTTGGTTTTGTTAATACAGTATATGAATGCTCAATTATGAAATATGATAATTTTGTAGCTTATTTTTTAAGTCATCTCTTTTTTTGGCTTAAAATTCATTGGTATATGAAAAATTTACTGAATTATACGAACCCAGTAAAATTCAGTATGTTACAAAAAAGTCTCTCTCTCTCTCTATCTCTCTCTCTCTCTCTCTCTCTCTATATATATATATATATATATATATAAATATATATATATATATATATATATATATGGGTTCCCGATTTCGAATCTCGCTAGATTCAGCCACTCTCATGAGTCGTAGACGACGAAACACGTGTCAGTGGATAATTATATTTTTTAAATAATATATATATATCTCCCCATGTGGGGGTACCAAATTGGTTAAAGGGAAAATTATTCCCAACTCCCATTCAGGAAAAAATGCTCTTTCGTAAATAATTGAATTCATTCAAAACATATCGCTAAAACCAAAACAAACACCATCTCTCTCTCTCTCTCTCTCTCTATATATATATATATATATATATATATATATATATATATATATATATATATATATAAATTGATTGAATATGGTATTTAGTGAAATTGATTCGCCAATTACCAGGTAATGAAATTTCAATCATCAATACGTAGATACCATGCAAGTCGGCTAAAGACTTCATCAATCAAAATTTACAATTCACAACCGGTGATTCTCCTGCTTGATAAACGGACGATAATTTGAGCGAAATCGATTTCTCTCGCCTATAAAACCCACATGAAATCATGTTACACAACGTCAATTCATTGAAATCATCGCTAATGTCTTTAGACAGCTATCTTGATTTTCGCCGGCTCTTTCGCCCCGCCCCCCAGAAACTGAAGAACTGCATTCCTTTAGTAGCTGTTGCTATCTGAAAACAGCTGTAGGGAACCGGCGTTACGGGGACTCTTTCTTTGCTATCTGAACGCAGTGTTGAAAAAAGACTAACGAGAGTAACTGACTTTAAACGCATCAAAACTGCTAATTAGCGAATCAATTTCACTAAAAGTCATATTCATTCAAATTTATATATACTAGTTTACCCGTTGGCCTTTAAAGGGTACGATGAAAAATGTTCAAAAACCCAAGTGATTTTTAGTGTATATTACTACAAAATAAATGGTAAATCAACATACTACAAAATAACTGGTAAATCTACAAAAAGGTTAATTAACATACTACAAAATAAAAGTTAATAAATATACTACAAAATAAAAGATAATACACATACTACAAAATAAAAGTTAATAAACATACTAAAAAATAAAGGTTTATCAAATTACTACAAAATAAATAATAAGCAACATACTACAAAAAGTTAATCAGAATACTAAAAGTATTCTTCAAAATAAAAGTTAATGAACATACTACAAACTAAGAGCAAATCAGCATACTACAAAATAAAGATTGATTAACATTAAAAAATAAAAGTTAATCAGCATACTATAATGTAACAGTAAATAAACATACTATAAAGTAAAGGTTTATCAACATACTACAACATAAAGATTCATTAACATATTACAAAATAAAAGTTAATCAACATACTATAATATAACAGTAAATCAACATACTACAAAATAATGGTAAATGAACATGCTACAAAATAAAGGTTCATACACATACTACAGAAATAAAAGTTAATTAACATACTCCAAAATAAAAGTAAATACACATACTATAAAATAAATGTTAATCAACATATTACAGAAATAAAAGTTAATCAACATATTACAAAATAAAAGTTAATCAACATACTACAAAATAAACGGTGAATCAACATACTACAAAATAAACGGTGAATCAACATACTACAAAATAAACGGTGAATCAACATACTACAAAATAAACGGTGAATCAACATACTACAAAATAAACGGTGAATCAACATACTACAAAATAAACGGTGAATCAACATACTACTAAATAAACGGTTAATCAACATACTACAAAATAAACGGGTAATCAACATACTACAAATTAAACGTTGAATCAACATACAACAAAATAAACGGTGAATCAACATACTGCAAAATAAAAGATAATTAACATACTACAAAATAAAAGTAGAGCAGTAAAGGCAACATGAAACAATGAGCGAAAATATGACTCACAAAGAAAGCGAATATCAAGTACTTAATGCGACACCCAAAAATATCAACCGAACAAAGATACTAGAATGTATAACCAAAGGAAGAACCACACTTATATGAAAAGACCTTGAAAACAAAACGATTTCAAGCAATTATTAATAATAATACAGACAAATCATGTTGAACATTCCTGTACCCAAATTTCGCAGTTGCCCTGGAAAACATAAACAGATATTCACTATTTTTACATGAATATTTATGAATGAGAAAGTTATGTTTGAAATGAGTGCCGCGTTTGTTCACAGTCTATTTCCAACAACAACGCGTCGTCGATTGAGAGCGATGTGCTAATATGGTAGTATCGCTTCCCCGGGGGAGGGTTACTTGGTTTAGAAACGTTCTGGGAACGCAACTAACTCTCCGGGGGCAATAAACGATATTCGCAGATAAGCACATGGAAACATCAACAAAAAACGGGTCGAGATGTCGGTAGCTATTATTTTTGGTTATGCCGTGGACTATTTTTAGGAGTCAATCTTTCGTCTAAAGGCAACATTTATAACACTAAATCTCCCAGATGCGGAGATGGCCAGTCATTAGAGTATGTAAAAAGAAAAGCATACCTGAGATGCTGGATGTGAGTGTGGTTCCTTCATTCTCTTAAGATGACTTCTTTACCCCGATGGCGTTCTGGTTGGAATTTTCTTTCTTCATCCCCCGGACCGCTTCGTTGTTTCAATGAAGCCATTTATGGCAGACGAAAAAACAAAAAACGACACGCGATACAATTGTAATATATATTGTATAATCCTAGGTATATGTTTTTTTTTTGTTTTTTTTTTATTACATTTTCACCCCAAACAAGGCAAATTGCCACTTTGGTATAGGGGGCTACTATCAGGGGCAACAACTACTGGGGTACTATGTAGGGATTTGGGCAGCAAGGTGTCGGTTCACGTTACACTTGAACTTCTGCACGTCAGTACTGTTGGGGAAGCAGGGACCTGGAATGGAATTCCAGAGTCTAGCGGTTCTGGGGAAGAAACTATTGGAGTAAAAAGAGCTTTTACATCTAGGGATCTCTACAGTGTGGGGGTGGGATTTAGCAGCCTGTCGGGTTTGTCGAGGGTGCTCACGTCGTGGGGGCACAAGTGATTGCAGTTCGTCAGAGCATTCACCACTAAAATACTTGTAGAAATGGCAGAGGGATGCAACATTTCGTCGATGGGACAGAGGCTGAAGCTTAGATGCCAGTTCAGGGCCTATCAGGTTTGCGACTCTCTTTTGAACCTTGTCAAGGAGCGAGAGACTAGTAGCAGATGTACCAGCCCAGATGTGGCAGTAATACTCCATACATGGGCGAATGGTTGCCTTATAGAGGTACAGGATACTTTCGGGTGTTAGTAGTTTTCTAGCACGGTAGAGAGAGCCCACCTTTCTTTCTTTTACAAAAAATATATTACAATACAATATACAAATTATCATTAATTTTTACAATTAAACCTAAGCAATAGGCTCTTCAAAACTAACTAACCTACCCTAACTAGTGTTAAGGGAGGGGTGCCCCCCTCCCATTTACGGAGAGACAGAAATATGCGTGCTCATCTCATGACGGTCCGGAGAGAAAAGAGGTCGATCTAGAAAGGAAATTCTGGGAATGCATTTCTTTGTATTTCTACGCTTATGGCCAAATCACCACTCGGCCATGTAGTAGAGTGTGTTAGTAACCGTGGCACTGAGATATAGTTACACACTAAAAGCACTATATAATCCCTAGATTGAACTAGCTTTTCTCGCAGAAAGCGTATCTAGTGTATATTAAGTTTAAAGTATATCCCGGTCAGATGAGATAACATTAATCCTTACACGGGGGTGTTGACGTCCTCCTACATACAGCACCTAGTATTCCTAAATAGTCACCCATCTGGTGCTACTAGGCCAAAGGATGCTTAACTTTAGGAGTCTAAAAAGAACTTGTATGTCAGCATGATTATGCCGTATTCAGACGCGGTACACTATCTTGTTTGAAAGAGCATTTTTTTTTCATTTGTGACCTTCTTCTTATGCTGTTTGTGAATGCAGCAAAGAAGAGTTATTTATTTTGTAAATATGTGACGTTAAACATTGATTCACGGCTTTAATCCGGACTCAAATCAGCAGTCAACCAAAACATCACGAGGTAAGTTTTTTACGCTAACTTATAAAAGCCTCTATAAAGCAACAATACTATGGGTATATATATATATATATATATATATATATATATATATATATATATATTAGTGATTATATATATATATTAGTGATTATATATATATATTAGTGATTATATATATATATATATATATATATATATTAGTGATTATATATATATATTAGTGATTATATATATATATATTAGTGATTATATATATATATTAGTGATTATATATATATATATATATATATATTAGTGATTATATATATATATATATTAGTGATTATATATATATATTAGTGATTATATATATATATATATATATATATATAAGTGATTGAACGATTCCAATATTTTCCCCGATTCCGATACAATTACCGATTCTTTATAAATCTCTAATCATTTAACTATAAGATTGTTATTTTATCCGATTTCCGTAAAAACACACGTTAAATGTGCAGATATTTTCCTAAAAGTCAAAATACACTTGTGGCGGATGATCTATCGATTTTAGCTTTACTTGTATGTATCAATGAATATTTACTAATTTATCAATATTATCAGCAATGGAAAAGTTTATTTGAAATAAAATCAGATACAAAAAGACAAAAGAATCGATTTGCCATCGGAAAATGGACACCAATATTTCCGATTCGGATACCCATTCCGATACCTCCAAATGTTTCCATTTTTACGATTCCTGATTCCGATAATCGTCCCAACACTTACATATATGTATATGTATATGTATATATATATATATATATATATATATATATATATATATATATATATATATATATATATTTCAGAATAAAATTATCTAACAATCACCTTTGATATAAGATTTCTGTGTCTGGTGTGGACATTTTCTATCTTTCTAAAGAAATATATAAGTATATTCCACTAGTGCATCTCTCTCTCTCTCTCTCTCTCTATATATATATATATATATATATATATATATATATATATATATATATATATATATATATATATATATATATAGAATAAAACTATTTAACAATCAGCTGGTATGGAAACCTGTGATTATAAGATTTACAAAATATTACTGGCAGTAATATTCTATAAGTATGAGTATTATCCCACCTAACTAAGAATTGCTCAATATACAAGATAGAGCAAATAAATCAAATTTTAGTCATTCAATGAATTTAAAAATTTATGAGGTGAAATGTTGGAGTTTCAAATCAAAGATTTTTATTATTCTAAGTAAGACAAAGAATACATTAGAAACTCCTTATCCTATAGGATTTCGATGTCTAACATCTCTTCAGAGGAGAAAATATTAGCAAATAGTTATAATGGTTTATATAATATTTGCTAAAGTCAGTGAGACATGGAAAATCACAATTAAATATTGTTTGAGTAATTAAAGTCATAGTGTAAGGGAAGTTAAAGAAAAGGATATAAAAGTTAACATCCAAATTGCACGGTAAAATCCGAAGTGAATGTTCTTGAAAGCAGTGTTGTAAAATGATACAAACTGTATTTTAGGTAATCCACATCACAATGTAATGATCCGAAGTGGGCATTTTCCTGGAGTCATTTTCCTTTGTTATATAATGGGTCCTGTAAAAAAGGTTTTTAATTGGTCCGGTTGATCTTTTTATTAATAAACATATAAATTAATAGCTTCTAGACAGTTCTGAACTGTTGGACAGTTACGTTTTGGAATATCTACCTAACTCCAGTTTTCTAAACTGTACTACTACCTAGCAAATTAAATGTAATGTGAATAAATATCTTCTTATCAAATCCCCACCTCGGTCTGACCCATCTCAGAGTAGACCTCACTCTTTAATTGAAATATGACTTGTTCGGAATGAACGAACGTTTTGGTTTAATGTGGTCTGACGTCATTCTTTGAAGGCAGTAAAACAAGGACGTTTGGTTTTGTATTACTATTTAACTCGAATGGCCACAACATCTTTAGGAAGGCATTCAAAGAGTACATCCATTCGCAGTACTTCACACGATTTTTCCATTTTATCGTAATTATATTTTTAAAGAGATGAAATACAAAAACACCCACAGTAAAAATAAATTATTTTGTTTCAGAAATAGTGGTTTTGTATTATATATATATAAATTATATATATATATATATATATACTAGAAAGCTGATTGGCCGACTAGAAATCCTCAACATATATAAAAACAAGAAGCAACGACAGAATTCGCGCATAAGCCTGACGAATCCTATAGTTGGATGAAACGCAGAATATTCAGTGTAGCTTAATCGCCATATATATTTTATAAATTACTAACTAGCTCTACCTACGTATTGAGCACTTTTGAAGTAAAAACTTAAAGTTTACGCATAAATCTATACTTTCATATATTAAATTTATGCGAATAAATGAAGTAGTTATATATATATATATATATATATATATATATATATATATATATGTAGAGAGTGAGAGAGAGATAATGATATATATATATATATATATATATATATATACTAGAAAGCTGATTGGCCGACTAGAAATCCTCAACATCTATAAAAACAAGAAGCAACGACAGAATTCGCGCATAAGCCTGACGAATCCTATAGTTGGATGAAACGCAGAATATTCAGTGTAGCTTAATCGCCATATGTATTTTATAAATTACTAACTAGCTCTACCTACGTATTGAGCACTTTTGAAGTAAATACTCAAAGTTTACGCATAAATCTATACTTTCATATATTAAATTTATGCGAATAAAAGAAGTAGTTATATATATATATATATATATATATGTAGAGAGTGAGAGAGAGATAATGATATATATATATATACATATATACATATATATATATATATATATATATATATGCAATAAATTGCAGCATATCAAGAGTACAAAGCATCAAATAAAGAAATGAAAAATTCAATATTCACATAAATAAGGTGAGATCAATTTTTTTATCGAAAATGTCTATATGTACGACGATTTTATATATATATATATGTATATACGTCCCCCCCTGGCCTTGATAGATGGGATAGATGGTTTTAAATGATCTGAAATAATAGCAAGGGGAGACTTGATTCCAAATATATCTCATTGTATACCTCCCGATCTTTTGGAAATAGGGTACAATTATGAACATCTCCAGTATCAAATAATCTTCATACACTGATGTGTTTGGGAAATAACAGATATTTTGTAATTCACATTTAAAACTAGGAAAATGAATGACTATGATTGAAACATTGGTAAATGTGCAGTATTTTTCCATTCTTAAAAATATCCTTTAAAATTACCATTATAGTAGGTTTTCGAGGGTACTGAATAAGAAAATTACGTTTAAAATTCCAGGAGACGATTAGTTTCAAAGAGATGAAGAAATTTTAGTTTCCAAAAGTAGAGGATCACTTTTCTATATAATTTAACGTAAAATGAATGACCACTTTATAGCCACCTTTTTGTAGGGGGGGCATCTTTTTTTTAGGGGAGATTTTATTGTGGTTTGGTTGAGCAACAGAAAACCTACTTTAGAAAACTTGTTTTCTATAGGTTTGGGTGCGCATAAAACGAATATAGCCACTAAATTTTCCGCAAATTGTCTGGGTTTTAAGCAATGTTATGCTTTATCTTATAAGTGCTCGTCATTGTTGTACGCGCAAGCGCACATATTTTATACACACACACATATATATATATATAGTTTGCAGCTGTTATTTTTCAAAAATAGGATATAACCAATGAAATATAACGAGGTTGATACAATAGTGCTCAATACGGTAGTAGAGCAAGTTACATTTTCAATTTGTCTTTACATAAGCATTAATTTGTTTCTACAGTCATGAGCATGTTTCGGTCTTCTAGTGTTTAGTAACTAGAGACCTTTTTAGGCAACATACACTTATTTACGAAAGCGGAATTCAGAATCTTATTTTAATCAGTTCTGAATTCCGCTTTCGTAAATAAGCGTATGTTGCCTTAAGAGGTCTCTAGTTACGAAACACTTGGAGACCGAAATATGTTCATGACTGTGTAGCAACAAATTACTGCTTATGTAAAGACAAATTGATATATATATATATATATATATATATATATATATATATATATATATATCTGTTTTCAGTGTTTGCTTCAATACTGCTCAATACGTGATTAGAGCCAAATTTGAAGTTATGAAAAATATATGGCAATTAAGCTACACAGAGTCTCCGCGTTTTAGGATAAGAATGCCTAAAAAATTTTACCCTAAGCACGTTTCAGTCAGACTAAACTTTATATATATAGGCATTATTGCACAGACGTTCACTTCACTTTTTGCACGTTTCAATTTTCCTAGTAATCTGTTACTTATTTTAAAAACCGCACTATTTAACAATTATATTTCTGTATCATGACTATTTTCGATTCTTCGTAACATTATCTTCAGGTAAGCGAAGCGTTGATAAAAAAGCAAGAACAACAAATAAAGCTGCACAAGTCAACAATACAGCGTTCGTTCTGGATAAGCGTGTAACAATCCATGTTTCAAGAAACCGCCATTTTTAAAAGCTTCGTATATGATTGTATTTATTGTATATTATTGTATTGAAATAAAGATAGTTTTAAGGATATTTTAAAATTACGTTTGAAGTATCGTATATTTGTATTGCTAACTAAAATTTGTATATATTCCAAGAGACTGGTGTGTTTTCTTTATTTATATATATATATATATATATATATATATATATATATATATATATATATATAAAGCTGAACGTGTGTGTCTGTGGGGGTCACGAATAGGCTCCTATACGGTTGGCTATTTTAAAATACTGATTACATATAATGATAGAAGATGTATCGAGACACACAAATGGGTATGTTTGATCTGGAAGAACGGTGGTTCATAAAAATTGTGAGGTCCGCGTTCGCGCTTGGCCCCCAAAGTATGGAAATAAAAAATGAAATTAAAAAAAAAACGTTTACAAGGGTTTTTGATATAGATGTACATAAGAATACTTTGATAAGTATGTTTTAACATAAATAGGGATGGTATAATAAAATTGTGGGGTCTGCGTTCGGGCCTGTACTCCATGGAAATATGGCACAAACTTTAACAAAGACTTTTCATATCTATTTGCGTAAGTATACTTTGATAATTATATTTCAGTTTGAAGAAATATGGTATAATAAAATGATGGGGTGTTCGTTCGCGCCTGACCTCCATAGAATGTAAATATGTCACACAGTTTAATAAGGTTTTTTAAAAGGGGTCAACCATAACACCTTAACTTTAATCTTAATTCACATTAGCTTTTATTTATTTTTTGAGTTGAATCATATTGTATCCAATAAATTCACCTCATAAATTCACGTTCTTATTAAAGTGAAAGCCAAAAAAAAGTCGGAACTTTAGACAATTCTTGACACAAATTTTGCATAACTCTGTTTTTTATCTTCTCCACTTGCACGTGTCACTCTTTCGAAAATAGATAAATAGATAGATAATAAAAAATAAGACCGTTCCTTGTTATCGGGTCAAAAGAAGAAAAAAATCCTGATCACGTGATTTCGTGTCTTTTAAAAACATTTACATAACCTTTTTATTTTTATATCTGTTTAAGCTTTTTTGTCAGTGTACTAGAAAGAATTCAGTTGATTACAACCATTTCTGCGTGTTTTTACATTACAATAGTACAACCCTGAATCCGACGGCGCAATACTACACCGTTCAATACTGTAAAACTGAAACGAAACTGTTCTGCTTGAAAAGGGTGCCATTTTCTTCTTATTCATATTTATATCGATCCTTTGCTTTAAAAAACTAAAGTAATTACGTGTTTACTTTTTTAATATTCCATTTTGCTATTTCGGATTGTTTTACTAAAGGAAGTAAAGCATTATTTTTCCAAACTGTTTTTGTTTCTTTGGTTTTCGATATTTCGTCGATATTATTTAGTAAGAATGTTTAGCAGAAAAGCCAAAAAACGACTACCCGAAAAAATAAATATACAAGAAATAAATGTTAACATAGTCAATAAAAGTTCAGTTCATGTTTTTTTTTTGTTTTGAAATAGTTTTTAATGCTCTTTACTTGAAATATTTTCACCGAACCGAAATTAAAACGAAATTTGAGGCGATAACTACTTAAATGAATTTTATATAAACTACACATGCCATAATCGAATATTCCTCAAGCACAAAATAACGGAAAACATTAAAATATGTTTATAAATATTCCTTACGTTGACGGAACTCTCTTAAATTGTTAACATAGAATGCTCAGGTGCCCCTCTTTCAAATTGAAAACGGGCTCTCCATTTCAAAGTCGCTGCCATTTTGAATTTTTTTTTAATCGGTTCGTGAATTTAAAAATGGATTTTTTTACAAACTACTTTAAAATACATACCAATGAACTTTTCTACCATAAAAATAACTTTTATTGACTATGGTAACATTTATTTCTTGTATATTTATATTATTATATATATAACATGTTCTCTTTGTAAAGAAACATCATTTTGTTGGTCACTCTTGGCTACGAATGGAAACAAAGTTGATATAAAAAATATTTTTTCGCAAAAATTATCTTTACTTTCATCATATTTTGCTTAGGGTAAAATTTTTGAGTATCAAAACCTATCTCTTTACAACCCTTTCCTTTCATAACCTATCATACTTTCATCACTCGCAGTCCATTTTCTGTAGGCTGTTTTTGAACCGAGTCAACGAGGGTATTTCTGCTAGTATATATATATATATATATATATATATACTAGCAGTTCAGCCCGGCTTTGCTCGGGCCCTATGAACTGTTCATAATTTTATGTTCATGTGTATATATATATATATATATATATATATATATATATATATATATATATATATATATATATATATATATATATATTAAAAAGTTCGACTCATATCCAGATAGCCTACATTTTCAAGTATTTCGGAGGAGTTTGGAAATCTGCAAATGTCAACTCTTTCAATTTTGATCAAAATGCTTGCTGCATGTCAAAATATCCGTATGTAAAATTTGAAATGTTTAGACCCCAAATTTGACTGAATAAATCGATAGAGACTGCAAAGGCTAAATCTTTGGAACGTTTCGGACAAAAACCGATTAAAAAGCTTACCCTATGTCTGAATACGCTTTATGTAAAATTTCAAATGTTTAGACCAGAAATTAGCTAATTTGGTAGAGATCACAGAGGTCTTTTTTTTTTAATTAAGCTCCAATTTTTACCCCTTAACATTTGTTTTTTGGCTCAAATTAAATTAAAAAGTTTGATCCATATCTAAGTAACTTACATCTAAAATATCATGTGTTCAGACCCAAAATGGCAGAGGAGTTTGGTAGAGTTTTCAAAGGTCAAATCGTTGAACTTTGACCCCTTGACACCCAAATTTCTAGCCGAAAACGGATTAAAAAGATTTTCCTAAATCCCAATACCCCTTATGTCAAATCTCGAGTCTGTATACTGAAAATTGACAGAGTAGTTTGGTAGATACGTGTACACAGACAGACACACAGATGCATGTTCACTTCTATAGATATATAGATAGATATCGAAATTTATGTATTTACATTTTATGATTTGTAAAAATGTAATCTTCAAATACGGAATTGTTTATTGTTTGCAAACAAAGAATACAATTGAATTATTATTCAATTTATTCAGTTGTATTCTTTGTTTTCAAGCAATAAAAATTCTGTATTTTAAGATTAATGTTTTCAAATCATAAAATTAAATACGTAAATTTTGATTATATATATATATATATATATATATATATATATATATATATATATATATATATATATACGAATTATTAAATAGATTTTAACTCTGTACTTTTTCTTTTACAATTTTCTAATGCTTTTTCAATTGCCGGAGTGCTCGGATGGTATTTTCACCCAATGAGCTAGTGGCAGTTGGCGATTTTTTTTACATGGGCTTTAACCAAGAAAAGAAGGGGCACATTATCAACCACAGATAGACTGTTTCTATATGTCAAAGTTCTTTAGTGTGACTAAACAAACAAGTGCCTTAGGCCGGGATCGAAACCTAACTGTGGAACTGGTAGTCGGAACTTTAAATCCCTACGCTATTATTCGACACCAACAGGTGTGCATTATATAAAGGGATAGAACTGGTAAGGGAGAGAGAGAAAGAGAGAGAGGAAGAGAGAGATAGAGGAAGAGAGAGATCTATAAAATAGTGCATGAACATATCGCAGCTGATAACTAGGGCTATGACAAGAGAATAGTCTTTTCATTATTTTGATCTCGAGTATATATAAGTTCATATCTCATATGTTTTTAGATAGAGTGAAGTGGTTCTTGATTGATTACCTGTGTCCTACTGTGACGGATATATGCTCGAGAGTCAAAGCAAATGAAAAGAATGTGCTGATGTCATAGCCGTACTCATAACATTCATTTAATTTAAACTGACGTGAAGTAAAAGTGTTTCGTCCGAAATTCCTGAGTTCGAAGAAGGATGGAGGTTAGATAAACGTTGTGAAAATGACACGCAAGGTGGAAACAGTGGTCTGAAACATCCAAATAATACGAACTAGTGGCAGTTGACGATTTCTTACGAGAAAAGGACACATAGTCATCCAAAGGCGCACTGTGTCGCTTTAATAAATAAGTGCCTAGAGCCGGAATCGAAAACTGATTGTCGAGATGGTAGGCGGCTTTATTATCTGACACCAATATATATATAAAGTAAACGTGTGTGTGTCTGTGTGTGTGCGAGTGTGTGTACATTTCCCTACGCAATAACCATTTCAATTTTTAGTCTACAGACTCGAAATTTGATATACAGGGTACTGAGATTTGGAAAAATCGATGTGATCGGTTTTTGGCCAGAAATTTGGCGATTAAGGGGTCAAAGTTCAACGATTTGACCTTTGAGAACTCTACCAAACTTTTGGGTCTACGCACTTGAAATTTTAGATATAGGTTCCTTGTACATGGATCTAACTTAATAACTTGAGTTGAGCCCAAAACAATAAATTTTAAGGGGTCATAATAGGGGTCAAAGTTTAAAAAATTGACCTCTGCGGCCTCTTCCAAATTACTCAGACAATTTCTGGTCTCATTATTTGAAATTTTACATAAAGGTATTCAGAGATAGGGCAAGCTTTTTCATCAGTTTGGGTCGAAAATTTTTAGTTACCAATATATAAATGTGTGTATGTATGTCTGTTTGCATGTTTGTCTTAAACTTTCAATAGAGGCGACGGATTTTACCAAGATCAGTATCGTTTTAAAGTTCGACCTTTCATACGACAAATATCGAAAGATTGGCTAAAAACATTAATATCTTCCCCTTTAATTAGGTACTTTTCTACAGGGAGGGTTCATTTTTTTCGCCGATATTTTTTAAAGTTATCCTCTCCTTTAGATTGTCAAGCCTTAATTTTTAAAAAATGTCGCTTCCGGTTTGGCGGTGGTCATAACAGCATAAACGTTAGGTTTTACGCAGTTCTTTTCCTCCTTCGCGGTACGGGTTCGAGCCTGCCTTCCTACTACAACTTTTTTATTTTTTGCTCAACATACACATCCAAACACCGGGACTGAAATGCTAGTATATCTATAAAAGTGAAAGTGTCTATCTCTGTGTGTGTCTGTGTATATTTCCCTACGTAATAACTGTCAATTTTTAGCCTACAGACTCGAAATTTTATATACAGGGTACTGAGATTTGGGAAAATCGACGTGATTGGTGTTCGGGCAGAAATTTTGCGATTAAGGAGTCAAAGTTCAACGATTTGCCTTTTGAGAACTCTACGAAACTCCTCCTACAATTTTTGGTCTAAACACTTTAAATTTTCGATATAGTTTCCTTGGACATGGATCTAACTTAATAACTTGACTTGAGCCCAAAACAATAAATTTTAGGGGGTCATAATAGGGGTCAAACTTTTAAAAAATTGACCTTTTTTTGTTGTTTTTTTTTTTTGCTCAGCATACACCTCAAAACACCCGGGCAACGCCGGGCACCCATGCTAGTATATATTTAGGTTTTGGTTTCGATTCTCGGTGGTGGCGCACGAGTCTATGTTTTTTAACTTTTTAAATCACTAGCATTTCAGCCCGGCGTTGCCCGGGTGTTTGGATGTGTATGTTAAGCAACAAAAAAAAAGAGAGCATTAATACCTCTTACCATACTATTATATAAAAGTCACTTTGTATGTGTGTGTGAGTTCCTTCCTCATAGGTTCCAAAACGGTTGAGCCTATCTTTTGCAAATTTCACAAAAAGCTACTTTATATTCCGTGCAGTGTCTTTAGATATGTTTGTACAGAAATTAACCCGATAAGTATCGAGAAAAAATATTTTCTCTTTTATAGATAATAAAATGTAATGTTTACAGTGGAATGTTTTATGTAACACCGGCAAAGGGAGATAATAAAATTTCAGCAAATCACTTCTTCTAAAAAAAAAAAACAGCGTTCAACTACAGATTGAATGATCCCCTCTTCAAGCCCGAGTGTACCTCTCCATTTTATTTATTTTTACTTATTAATGAGTTCAATCTACGATCAAAGAAGAAGGGCCATTTAAAATCGCCGCAAATCATCTCTTCGTTTGCATATTTTAAAACTAAACATTAATAAGATTTGAATTTTTCAGGGCATTAGACGTCATGCCCAAATATCAACAATCACAGACAGAATTTGATGAACGACATTATCATTGTTATTTTTTTAATTTTTAAAAAGTATTTTGCGAATTAGTCCACCGGGCAAATTACTGCTCGTAATTTATAATAATCAATAGAGGATTGATCCTATACTAATACATACGCAATCTGCATAAATTGAAATATCATGTTTAAGCGTACTGTACAACCAGGCAACGGCGGGCTACCAGCTAATGTATATCATAATTTAGGTAATATTGATTTTTAGTTTTATGAGCACTTTTAACAATAAAATGTAAAAAACGCAGATATAGAAACAAACAGAAATAAATACCGAATAGATTGTTGTAAAAACTCGTTTAAAGCAAGCATTTAATTTATTTTTATTATCGTCTTAGTTTTGTTTGATCGTATTTTACTCGTTTTTTTTGTTTTTGTTTTTGTTTTTTCAACGCTTTCAAGATATTTTTTTCGTATTTGACCTTTTTTCTCTTTCTTTTATTGGCCATATTTTTATTTCAAAATTTATTCGTTGTTGTTTTTTTTTTCTCATTTTCTCCTTTTCAACCATTTTTCATGTTTCTGTTTTTATCAGGCGATCAATCGAGACCATTTATATTTAGTTGATTTGAAATCACACTCAATATAAGCAGTTATTTTTGAAGCCGTAAAGAAAAAAACATGGCGGAAAACAAAACATAAAAAGATCGAAAATATTTTTCATATTTATGTGCGCTTGAAACAACATTGAATTTTTCAGCTGTCAGTTTAATCTAATATATGCTATATGTCTGTCTGTCTGTCTGTCGGTCTGTCTGTCGGTCTGTCTGTCTGTCGGTCTGTGTCCATATTTTCAAACTCTATTTCCACCGAAACTGAAAGTCACAGAAATGAGTTAGGGGCTTCAAATTATAATGGGTCAAAATTGGAAAAGAAACCGTTAGACATTTTGTACATTCATCTTAGTTTATTTTTAATTTTTATTTTTTTAATCGATCAGGTTGTTACGGTTCTTTTTTTTTTTAGTGCATGTCACGTTGGTACAGTGGTAACGTCACCAGCTTTGAATGCTACAGTTTCGGTGTCGAATCTCGCTGATGGCACCTAAATACTTATTTTCTACTTTTGTAAACACGACTCTATAATAATATATACGAAATCTGGACAAATTAAAATATCATATTTAAGCGTATCTTACGCTCGGGCGAAGCCTGTCGGCCCCAGTCATGTATATATATATATATATATATATATATAATATAATATAATTTTTTTGATTCATCCAGCCTTGACAGATGTGTTTCAAATATTATCTCTAGTACTTTTCTTTTAATGATTTGGAATTCATTCCATTTGCGCTTTTTTCCAAGGAACTCTGCCTTTTGGATGATTTTGGACCATTTGGAATTTACCCAGTGGATTGAAATTTTAAATTCGACCGTTTTGGATTTTACCATTTTTGAATTTTTACCCTTCACCGGACTATCCATTCATGTGAAATCTTTTTATTATTTTTTTTTGCCTCCTGTTCCCCTTACCTCACCCTTTTTTTTAACCAAGTAAGATCTTTGACTTACTTGTAGTTTCATTAAATACTTTTATATGCAAAATCCGATCCTGCATTTTGCTAATTCCTGCCCTCTGATGAGAAGGAGAGCATTTCTTCGAAACTCCGCGGATTA
>NC_136511.1:19653993-19656493 GCF_053919585.1 Euprymna scolopes | reverse complement strand
TCTATTTGTATAAAACTTTCTGAAAAATTATAACTAACTGATTTCTACGTCCTGGATATGACCTTAAACTATATCCGATGGTGAGGCCCCAGCTTGCGGGCATCGGGGAGTGTGGAGCCACCCTTTAATTGCCATTGCTCCCAGGTCCACTCGGACCCGGAGTGGTAGTACCTGTCAGGGTCCCAACTATGGGTTAAATAGAAACTGATTTGCAAAAAAACAATATTCTTTTAAAAAAATTTTATTCAAAATCACCGGATTCGGCATTAAATAACCTGAAAAGGGTTGATATGCCGTAAAACAAAAACAACCAACCAACCAACCAACTGATTTCTATATAATTTTGTTTGTCTATACTTAGCAATAACTCTTGGTTGTGCCCCAGGGGCTCTTTTAGAGCTAATAAAAACACTCCGATTTTTGGGACTAGTTTACCATATTTGTCCAAAATTTTCTGTGTATGAGTCTATTTAGCAGTTTTGCATGGTGCTGAACTCAAATTTACATATGTAAATTGCTTTGGGACTTTGGGGGCGTAATGGGAGGGGGGTTATCGATTTAGTCATTTCTTTTTTGCATGGTGCATATATTAAGGCTTTAAAATGCACCGTTTGTTCATTTTCAAAGATTTGACGTCCCCTGGGGACATTTCGGGCAAAATGGGAGGGGGGGGGCAAAAAGTCAGTTTTTTATGCCTCGTTGACTGTGCACATCACTCACTTGTTATTAAATTTTTTCAGCAAACTACTTGTCCGATCTGTCTGAAATCTTGCATGAACCTTTGTTATGATTAGGTGCAGCGACTAAGTATTATGGCATACGTTTAATACACAGTTATGATTGATAGGGATTAGTGTTTAATGCAAAAATGAGCACAAATATAAGCATATTCAACCAACACTTCGTCATCACACATGACCTTCGTCATCACACATAGTCAACGGTCCATAACTTTTACCATTTTTAACAGGCTAGAATAGTACTTGCAACCGCTTTCCCACAGAAGAGACGTTGCGAGACTGTCTCTGCTTTATCGTTATTTTCATAGCAAGTGCTCGTCTGAGCTTCACTTTGTGCCCCCCTCCCAAAACTTTCACGAAAAACACTCGTCTAGCCAAAACCACTATCAATAATTTCCCCCATTCTTTATCTGTGCCTAAACCTTAACGTTGATTCCATGAACAAAGTTTTTTCTTAGAACTGCACGTCCTTGGAATTCTTTTCCATTTGAATGCTTTCCAGCTGACTACAATTTGATTGTCTTCAAGTCCAATGTAAACAACTTCTTGATGAACCCTCCCCCTAAGTAATCCAATTTACAAAATTTCCACTACTTATATTTACTATACTATAATCTCATTGACTAATGTATACCCATTAACCTTATCCTTCAGTGGCCCCCAGGCCTTGATAAGTGGTGGTTCCTATGTAAAAAGAAAGCTATATTTACTGCAGCCAGACCATTTCACACGAAAAAATATTTAGCTTCTATGAAGGTTAACTACATTTTCTTTTGGTGAGCTGTCCGAAATTTTTTAATATGATAAGGTGCAGCGGACTAAGTATTATGGTTCATGTAAGATGCACAGTAAGAGATAATAGGGTTTAGTATTTAAGTTTAAATTTTTCTAGGAAACTACTACGCAGATTTGGCTTAAATTTTGGATGAACTTTTGTTATGACAAAGTGCAGCGACCTAAGTATTATGACACCTGTTCGATACACAGTTATGAGTGTTAGGGATTAATATTGAATGTAAAACAATTATATATACACACACACACACACACACACACACACACACATATATATATATATATATATATATATATATATATATATTTATATATTGAGTAAAACGATTTTAAATTAAAATATCAGTTTCAAAAGGAAAACAAACAAAATCCACTAGATTGCACGATCGTTTCAGAAACGATGTTTATTTTCTTTAAATTAACAATGAATATTGACAATAATTTGACAAACGTTTTGCCCTTTACAAACAAAGTCTCATCCTCAGAAAAAATCGGGGGTAGCAGTTAATGACACCAAAACGAAACTAGCATTTTAGTCGTTTGTAAGGCAAATATTCATTTTTTATCTCCATTATAAAATCTATTTCAATTTGAGTCGGCCTATCTTTGGGCATGTTGTTTTCTAATTAGTGGATTTTGTGTTTTCCTTTTGAAAATGATTTTTAATTCAAAATTATGAATCATTTTACTCAGTATTAAAATAGCTCTATGATATCTATACCTATTGAGCTTTTTATATGTCTACAGTGCAATAGTCACTGTTTTCTTTTAATAGTATTAATACATTTATTGGTACACTAGCAGGGGTGCCCGGCGTTGCTCGGGTGTTTGGAGGTGTATGCTGTGCAAAAAAAGCAAAAAAAACAAAAAAAATGGTTAATTTTTTAAAACTTTGACCCCTATTATGACCCCTTAAAATTTATTGTTACGGGCTCAAATCACTTTATTAAGTTAGATCCAGGTTC